>NW_026623252.1:679319-684071 GCF_030028575.1 Malurus melanocephalus
ACCTTTAAAAGCAACCTAAAAAAACCAGAGAGATGACCAAAAAATTTATTGCAAATCAGAGACTGAGAGAACTAAATTTTCAGGAACAGCTAAGTGCTTATTCTTTCTGAATATGCTTCAATCAGAAGTCCCCAGTAACTGATCTCCACTGATTTGAGACTGTATCTTCAACATTTAAAGAGAACCCACGACACCCTTGYATCTAAACAACCAACTMATTTCATTCAGAATCTTCCCTCTARGCARTGTAAACTTGATCTCTTTGCTGCTTATGCACTAGCACAGTATTTCTTCATGAGGTTTCACTTTCAGGGCTAAAATATTAGGTCAAGTTGAGCAAATTAATTTCCTTTCCTTAGAAGAAAAACACAGTCAGTAATGACAAAGCAGCTCCACCACTCAGGATAGCACATCTATGGTGTGGAGCCATAGTAAGGAGRAAGGGTGTAAAATGGGAAAAGGGAAGGAGGGGGAGTGACTTATGCCAAGGCAATCTTCATCAACTAGAGCACTGACCAAATTCATCAGCTCCTCTTTGCCTGTATTCCTGCATGGGCTGCACACCATTGGAGGGACTGTGTATTATTAGAATTACTWATTTTGTGTGTCAGTCACATAGGAGTATGATTTTACTCTACAAAAACAAAGAACTTATGGGTAAATACTTCAGCAACTATGGGTCTATAGGGTCTATGGGTCTATGCTACTATACCTCCAACTATGGGTCAGCTTCAGCAATGAATTGGTGCAAAGAAAAAAGTCCCTGAAGACTAAAATCTGCATCAAACACAGTTTTTGGATCAGTCTTGTGACATTCAGGATCCAGGATGAGGGAGGAAATCCACCCAGCTGTTCCATTCACAAAGAAAGGAGTGTATGATGTAAACCTGACCTTCCCTTCACCCAAGTGAATGAGTGTTTCAAAACACAGSATTCTTGACAAATATGCAAGTGTAACATTTTCATTTGCTCTGATATCATCAATTTGACATTTCTGTAATGGCARTTCTACTCATTCCCTTTTGCAGTCACTGCTGTCAAGACCTTTATTTTTTTTTACATGCAGATACAGATTCTGCTATTTAAAAAAAAAAAAATCTTTTTTGCCTTACCAGTAATCAGAGCTGCTTTCAATCCCCCCATCTTGCTCATTCCTTTTCTTTCTATGCAAAATAATTCAAGGTTACTAATGGACGACAAACTGACCAACATGGAATCTTATGAAAAAAATTAAACAGAAGGCGAGATTGTGAGGAATAATAAGKCTTGTGCAAAATGAACTGAAGCATCTACATGGCCTTTTGCCACTGCCTTACTATATGGATATGGTTACATGAGAAGACAGGCAGGCTGTGAATCACAGCAAAGAGTAAAGAATAGAAAACCYATCAGCTTTAAATTAAATTATTTTTCATGGAAGGTATTTAGRTTAATTGATGTCCAGAGTAATTTGTGAAACTGGTAAAAAACAAAAATTAGGAGAAAGAACATTTTTCTGACATATTGCATATGTTTAAACTGATCTTGTTGATATATTCAACTGTCCACTAGAAAGGAACAAAACCAGAAACACAGCAGAAGCAGCACATGTTACCCAGACTAACCTGGACACAGGGAAGCATAAATGACACTGCCAGAGAAATCTTTAATGCTAAGGAACATTGAACATGATTGAACAAAGCATATTTTTCTTCTCTCTTTCCCCAATCCTCCAAACAGACAGACAGGGTAAAGTGTTGAAATTACTAAATCAATAGAACAGAGAAAAAAATGAGACTCCACTAAAATAAGGCAGGTCACAAGTTCCCTAGGGATATATACCACACAGGGGAAAAAATCTGAGGGAGAAATCACCAAGTAAAACTCCAGAAAGTAATACATCAACTACATTAAGAATATATTTTGAAAGAAAAGCATTCTATTAGTAGGTCAGAGCCCCAGCATAAATGGTGATGGGATAACTACAGTTATTTTTCTGTCCAGGGTGATGAGGGAACAATAACTGATGACAAGAATGGCATCTAGGAGAAAAGTTTTATTGGCAGCTATTCAAGAACACATTTCTCCAAACACAAAAAAATGCCAATATGCAGCTAAAAATAATGGGTTTAAAAGTTAAAGCAGAAAATGTTTAAGCAATCGTAAAATGGTGTCAAATCAAAAAGAATAAAGAATTCAAAGTTACTACTAAAAATATCTGTAAAGTGGGAGTACAAAAGAACTATGAGTTTCATGACTGATTTTCAAAGATGGTCCATACTTATTCCATAAAACAGATCCCAACAGTCCTTTTTTTTTTTTTTTTTTTTTTTTTCCATCTGTAATTTCAAGTGACTTCAAGTCTGGACATATCAGCATCACAGCACCCGATTTCTCTGTGCAAGTCACACGTGCAGAGATGAACCTGGAGTTCATTAATCAAGCTATGGCTTAGGTGATAGTTCCTTCTGAAGAATGTATGGATTATTAAATTWAATATCCCATTAAAAACAGAAAAAGAAATCTTATGGCCCCCCTTCAAAGGAACAATAAGCAGATGGGAAATATACACCACTGAAGAATTTCCATTATAAAGTTCTGAAGCAAGTGAAATCAGAAGTTGTTCTACTTTTTGACAGAAATCACTTCTAGATCACTTATTTTTGTGGAAAATATACTTGAATATACATATATATATATATATGTCTGTATATACTAGTTACAACTTAAAACCAACTGTATCCAATGTTTACCCTTAACTTCATTCAAAGGAGAAAGGATAAATATTTAAACTAAAACACCAGAGGCTTCTTTTCCCAACTCTTAGACAAATATTCCTTAAATCCAATTCTTTTTAACAGTCCTGCCTCATTATATCACATTTGATCCAGTGAAAGACCAGGCATTTTGGAATTACAGACCAGCTAGGTTGCATGCTGTTTCCTGAAGAGGCCTCATACATTTTAACATGAAATAAATAAATTTTTACTGCATTTAATGTAAGTTTTAAAAATAAAGCACTGAAAAAAACCACTGTATATGCAAGAGTAAGTTAAAGAGAGGACTAGATCCYTTACTGAGCAGACATAGGAATTCACATACTTTGGCCAGCTTCTCACCTTCTAAAGGCTGAGCTGAGTGAATTATAGAAGAACAGGGAGTAACTGGGGCAGTGAGATGAAAGGGACTGCTGCTAGAAGGTGAACCTTCTCCTGAAAAATTAGTGTTCACTRTGAGTCTTTACATGACTGTCACCTGGCTCAGAGAGATGTCCCACATTTGTCAAAAGGACAAGCAGGGAGAGGGTGACAGCAGAACATAAAGAATATATTTAGAAACTGGACTAGAGGCATCTTGTGAAAGTCAAGCGCTAAAATATTTCAGGGAGACACAAAAGAAAAAAAAGGCAAAATAAGAAAAAAAAACCAAACCAACACAATATCAATCCCTGCCTATGAATGATACAGGAAAAAATGTTTAGGGAAGAAGTGAAGTATTGTGTTTGAGGCACAGTAGAGGCACACAGTGGAACAAATGACATTTATTTTGGTCAGCTTATTGGGAAAGCAGCAGGTGATTACGATGGTGATTTGAATGTCACAGGAATTTGATGAGGCATACCTCGGAGTTCAGTAAATCCTGCACACAGCAGAACCAGAGGCATCTCAGTCTAGTACAAACTGCATGTGGCACAGATTATAGAACTTGRTATTTTTCCCTAGGATTTGTTCTCCAGAGGCACAGTCCATTACAATGTGTTCACAGCCTCACAAGCCATACAGACTGCAAGTTCACAGAGTCTGATTTTCAGTTTATTGAAGAAAAATGTCAGCCACCTATTAAAAAAAAATAAATAAATAAATAAATAAAGACAACTCTCTAGAGTGCAGCAGATCTGCCCCAGGAAAGGAGAAATTGAACAAATAAACTATTTGCCCCCAAACACTGATGCTCTGTACTCTTGTTGTGTCCTTTGCCTTCTTCCCAAGGCAATGCATTTTTGGGAAGGCTCAATTTCAGATCTGCCAGCCAAAGCCACTGCTCCAAGGCTGCAATCCCCTTTAAAGCTCTTCATCTCATGACTGATAAGTCACTKGGATGGTTCTAATATATTTCCAGTAATACTGACTGTTATACACCAAGTGGAACCAGTGAAGTCAGAGCACCAGGGAGCCCCAGGATGCAGCACAGCAATTCTACAGCACTCCCTGGGGTGGATTTTACACCAAAGTGCAGAGCTGGTGGCATTWCTGGGAAATGCTGACAGAATTCTGAGATTTGGCTTCACTGATGCARCACATTACTGTTTGGAGATGGAAATCATGACATTCATCTCAGATAAAACATAAGAGTTTCACTTTCATTTAAGAATCAGAAAAGCAATTTCATTGCAATTATTTAAAGTACTTTTAATTAAATCCATCCCCTTTATTTGGAAAAATAAGGTTTAATAAACTTCATTTCCCAGYGGGAAAATTTGAATCAAAAGAGAGAATTCTGCCAGTTCTAAAATGGCACTTTATATCTCCATATTAAATAGATTAAATTACTTTATAACACTGACACATTAAATCTGAAATAAAAGACAATTAATCACTACCAAGTAAAATAAACAGAGCCACCATTAATATATGTGACTATCTCCTTCATTATGTTTGTCATAATAAGCATCTAATTTTATTAAGAAACATAAATTCTCGTGCATGGAAGCATTGAGTAAGAAATCATCTTTGCATATATTTCTTACATATATGAGAATATATAAGCGGTACG
>NW_026623252.1:684426-720665 GCF_030028575.1 Malurus melanocephalus
AAAAAGAAAAAGAGTGTGTGCATGAGGGGCTGGGGGGCAGGGGTTAGATAGAAACATCTCACCCTTCTGGGGGTCCCAGCGACTCTCGTGGCTGCCTTCCATCCATTCTTCTGGATGGTGAGGGTCCCCGATCGCTGTGCCACCATGCCCCAGAGAACAGAATGTGGTGTTCTAGTGTAAATTTTGGGCAGGTGGGAATGCCTGTGTGCCTCCTGAGGGGACTGGGTTTGGCACTGTGCCTTGCATCGCTGTGGATCTGTGGAATCATCTCTGGTGCAGCATCTGGGAACCCCTTTGTGGGGCTTTGCTGGGCCATGACCCAATCCTGCTGTGGATAAGATCTTCTCGGGATGCAGAACCCCAGAGCTAAGCCAGGACCCCATTCTGGGCTCAATGCCCTTCTCTGYAGCTTTTATAACAGTTTTGCTGTAAAAGTCCTTCCCAAAGATGTTTAAGTCATAAACTACAACATTTCAGCCTCCAACACCATCTCGAACACAGCTTCTAAATACCTGGTTCAGACTTTTTCTTCCGGTTTATTTCTAAGTGTGAAAACCCAGTTTTAGCATAAACAAACATTATGAGGGACTAAAGATATACAGAGCAAATAGAGAAAATCCTTAGACATAATGCTGGATGCTTTAAGAAAATTAGTTTTCTATTGAAAATTCTTTAAGAGTTGTTTCCACAACTAGATTTGAGCAAGTTATTTGCAGGGAGCAATTTATTCAAGCCTGGATTTGCCCCTACACGAGAATGAGCTAAAAGAATTACATTACACAGAAATAGCTTTAGCTAATCCTTTATAATGCACCAGGGATGTATGCAAATTAATTTCCTCCTCAAAGTTTAAACCAYTGCACAGTGTAGAATCATTTTATGATTGTCAGGCAAATTGTTGTAATGTTTGTTTATGCCTGATAATGCATACTACAAAAAAAGGCGAGAATTTAACAACAATGTACCAAGGGGACTTGTAAAGACATTGCAATTTGTTCTGTGTAAAATGGGAGAATCAAGTCATGTAAGGATGGATTATTATAAAATATCAGGAATATCTGCAGCATCTCTATGGAAAAGTCACTGGAGCGAAGCCCCATATAAGATGTTTGAAGAGAAGGCCTGGGTGACCCAACTGAGGATTTCCAATATTTGAAGGCAGATCACAAGAAAGATGGAGGGGAACTTTTTGCAAGAGCATGGAGTGACAGGATGAGGGGGAATGGCTTCAAACTGGAAGAGAATAGGTAAAGATTAGATATGAAGAAATCTTTCACTGTGAGGGTGAGAGGCCCTGGCACCCACATTACCCAGAGCAGCTGTGGCTGTCCCATGACTGGAGGTGTTCAAGGCCAGGTTGGACAGTGCTCTGAGCAACCTGGGATAGTGGAAGGTGTCCCTGCCCATGGCAGGATGTTGGAACTGGATGATCTTTAAGGTTCCTTCCCACCTCAAACCATTCCATGATTGCAGTGGTTTCTAACAGCACATCAGAGGCTTACATAGAAGCTGCTCTCTGGAGATCTTCCGGAATATTTTCATTTGGGATCTCTCCAAAGTAAATATTCCTGATGGGAACCAGTTTTATACACCAACAATGATTTGTCTCATGAAGAAAACCCGAAAGCTAGTCTGTCTTTATTTGATGATTAAAGGAAGAATGGAAAGAAGCATCTCCTTTGCTGAAGTATTTGAGTACCAGCACAGCTCCAAGCACCTCCCTCACACATAGCATACTTTACTGAGAGCTAATGCTTAATGAAATGACAGCTCTAAAGACTTGATTGCTAATTAAACCATGTCTGCTCTAGAATGAGTACTCCTGCAAATGACTGCCATCAGCTGCAGAGTCATCTGTCAGCCTACATGACTTGGTATCAAAGGGTATTAATTAAGAATAAATGCCACAAGTCATACTGCCACCCCACTGACAGAGCCTCCAGATTTKTTCTGGCATTGGGAAGCCCAGAAGTGAGGAGTTCTTCTCTATGACTTATGGTTTTTCTATTTTCCTACAAAGCACAATGGTGTCAGAACCTCAGCTGTTGTGACCAGAAGCCCCCCAATATGGTGAAGAGGAGAGTCACACCATTTGCAGCTGAGGATCAAAGATGCTGAAAAGTCCAACAGCRTGAGATATAGTAATTATGATTCTGAGTCGTTGTTTCTGGTTCATCCTTGCAGCTCTACAGCAGTYTGATATCTGAAGCACGTTTTGCAATAGCAATGAATTTATCATTATGTGTCTATGGTGTACAAATAAAAAAATGCCCACAGAACAATATAGAGCCAAAAAATTGTCTATTTCTATACAAAGGTACCAGAAATGGAATGGACTTCTACATATTTCTAAAACATCTCAGAGTATAAACATTGCTGTGGTGTTAATACCCTGATTCAAGGCCAGAATAACTCCATTTATTGCTATCTA
The DNA here is from genome assembly GCF_030028575.1 of Malurus melanocephalus. Lineage (NCBI taxonomy): Eukaryota > Metazoa > Chordata > Aves > Passeriformes > Maluridae > Malurus > Malurus melanocephalus. The sequence goes on from NW_026623252.1 coordinate 686,858, forward strand.
ATGAGCTCTTTCACATATGTGCTTGCCAGGTCTCACRGTCAGCCTCTAGAAAACAGAATAATTTTCCCAGAAAGGAAAAAACTCTTTCTCCTTTCATCTTCCTCCTCTCCCTCACCTGTTTTCTTGCATGGCTGATTTCTAAACTAAAGGTACCCTAAGAATAACATTGTACAGAAATGAGGAAATGAGGCCRACTATCTGGATATGAAATGGAGAATTTGCTTGCAACATTTTGGTTTGAATTTATGTCAACATCTGCTTGGGCGTTTCCTAGTCCTGACTCACATCAAGTTGAGAAATTCAATTTGTTCCACAAGATATTTTCTTCTATGCCAAGTGTCWCACAATGATTATGATGAAAGAAAATACTGAATATGTACTTATATTAATTAGCAATTATTAAAAGACAGGTCCCTGTGATTACTGCTTCASGAGCATGAGAATGAATTCATTATTAAAAGACCGTTGCCACTGCGTGAATATCTGATCAGCGYTGGCAGATCAAAAAAAGCATATTAAATAAATGTGTAATCAAATCATAATGTATCATTTGTATAAATTACCAAAGGACAAGCTCCCCTTCTGATTGAGATCCAGATTTTATAGAGAACACTTAGGTAGTTTCACACAGCAAATCCTTTGTTACCACAAGTTGTGTTTGCAGAGGAAATGATTGTTACAGGAGAGATGGGAAAGGACATTGATTCCAATAAGTTATTCTTACTCTGCCTGATGGTTCCACAGGACACAAGTGCCACTGGTCTAATTTTAAATGAATAGTGTTTTGACCCACACCACCATACATCTGTTTTAAAATTTAAAAAAAAAAAAAGAAAAACAAGTTAAAGATGGATTGGGAAAACAATCCAAGATGCTCTAGAGTACAAGYAACAGAGTATTCTTATGTTTTGGGCTGAGTTTTTGTCAGACAGTACAACACAACACTTATTTTCAGAAACACATAAGGCACTGGTATTGAGATAGCCCAGTATAACCTTAGAAAGAGAATTGAGTGTTTTCAGGCTCACAGATGAATTGTTTGGRATTTACATACCACACAAACATATATGGGCTTTTCTTCATAATTGAAGTCATTATGAAAATCAGTAAACCAGTAAGCTATTTCATAAATAGGCAGCACAAAACCAAAGGATTCAATTGGCAAATAATTACAGGTTAATTGGCAACAGAGGCCGCAACTGGCTGGCCAGTTATTTAGCAGATTGTGCAAAATAAATAGCTGGCAGCAAGGAATCTATTGTACAGATTTGATTCATGCACACTTGAACACATATGTAAGAAAAAAACAAAATTGTATCTGCCTCCTCAAAACTGATKTTAAATAGCCATTGCCTACGTTCCAGAAGTCCTTTCAGCATACCTTGCTTATATCTGAATTATATCTTCAGAAGGACTGATATTTCAAGWTCATCTAAATTTAGAGCCTGTCCATTTCCTGATGAATTTATTATTGGGCATGTCTCACAGAAGAAAGGCTTCTTTCTTGTCAGTATGTTCAGCAGCAATGAAAACTGTTGTTATTATTCAGTCTGATGATGAGGAAGTTGAATCTTATGGTTTGTTTTTTTCAGAGAAGMAAATAAGGTGCACAGACACTGGTGGAATTTATCGAGTGAATCAGAAAGCTATTAGATCTGCAGATAAATTCCCAATGTTCTGATTGTGATCATTGGTCTGAAATTCCTGAAATTCCTGAATCCTGAAATTCCTCCACTGAAGGTAGACAATTATAAAATTGACTAACATAGACATTTCAGACTCTGAAAAGAAGGACACATTGGTCACACCAGGTTAGGGGTAYAGTCAAAGCTAATTATCAAGGCATTCTCTGCATTCAGTGGAGGCTGATGGACACCAGGTGACATTTTGTTCAGTAGACTGATTAATTAGGTTACTAAATCTGCTTCTTAAAATGCCTGATTTTCTCTCAACACAGAGGGAGCCCAGGCAACTGCCTTAAACTAATGATGCCACTTTGAGACAGCTGAGGACAACTGAGATGAGTGCCATCCTAACCATGTGGCTTTTAAAGAATGAACAATTCCACTTTTCCTAAAATTCACAAGTCACTATGATTAATTGACAGATTTTCCTATGATCACTGAATGCCCTTTTCTGCAGAAAACCATGATGGGTAAGAGAGTGGCAGCACACAGTGTCACCATTCAAAACAATTTCCACAGCCCCTAAACCATGGGCAGAGTCTGGATACTCTCTGTCCAGAGAGCAGTTTGATTATTTAGTCATTAGTAAAGTTAGTCTTATTTCAGTGTTAAAGACAAAACATGAGCTCAGCTTCCTTTACAAAAAAGATGAAAGTATTTGCCCACCACAAATCCTATTTATTTGTTGCATTCATGCACAGGAGAAAGTATTTACTGCACCAGGATCTGGCAATAGTTAAAATGTGATAGTTCAACACAATTAATTTTCCAGATGTAGACTTTTACCTGAGTAGTACCTGTAGGATAATAATTACAGAACACCTCATGTCATCACACGATCACGAAGCAGAAAAAAGCGCTGCTTTCAGAATATTCCCACTTTGCTAATTAGTCAATGATCACACAGGGTAGAAACTCAGTGACTGCTCTCAACACCAAAATATCATTCTTAAATTTAAATAGATGTCATTAGAGTAAAATRTAGACAATGTATTGTCTGCATTTAACACCTCTGCCATGACACACAGGTCCCTAATTATTGGTATAGGTATTTCAATTGATTTTTATTAAGAGCCACTGAACTTTTCTGCCCACAGGTTCTGTCAAATTAAAAAGTTTGTTTGTAAAGGTCCATTATCCCATTTGCAACTTCTCTAGGTACATTCCTTTTCCAGCTAAGAGATACAAACCACAGCGGTGCCCTAAATCAAGAGACCCTACTAGAGAGTGGCTACACTTCTTTAAGGAGCTCTCCACCYCATGTCAGACCCTGTAAGAACAGAGACCTTGATGAGCTCCTGGTTYATCTTTTKCATTAAAAAATTCATTCCCTACCCYAGTGMCAGGACAAGAGGCAAGGGGCATCTTTTACTTTGGCATCAAGAATAAAAAGTCCTTTAATTCACATYTAAATATGGGGAAATGTAGTCAAACCCCTAACTATGTCTGATTAAAACAAGGAGTTCTATTTTAAGATTTATTTCACATTAGAACTTAATACTTCCTATTCTCTGCCTCAAATAYGTCCCACCAAAAATTTAAACACCAGTGAAAGCTGGTAACTTCTCTTTCACAGCTCTACATTAGACCCTTATTTTTTCAGCATCACTCTTGTTTGTTTCCAGAAATGCCATCACAGAAAARGTTTCAGCCAATAAGCCTTTTATTAAACTGATACACGGTAAAATCAACCCAAGGAGAGTCAAACTCCTCGTAATCAGTTTTAACTGATCACATATTTCCTCTTTCACACAACCAGTCCATCAGTAAACACTGACTAAAGCAAGATATCAGCCCTGCATGCCGAGCACCCCTTCCCAGACCAATGGCACTTCTCACTTTGGCACAGCCTTAAGTAATAGACAGCATGCAAGTTCAGTGAGAATTCAGTGAGAATTCAGTAGTTTGAGCTGCTTTTGCAATCTGCAGCACCAAGCAAAACTGAGGATTTGCAAAGATACAGCACCAAATAGTCACTGAACCCTCACAYATCTAGGCAAAACTGAAAGAAAACYGTGCTMATTTRTAAAGATTAGTAACATCCTCAGCACAACACACATGTCCTGCCCCTTGCAGCGGCCCAGATCCCAGAAGAAATTGGAAAATGCAATATTGATCTAAAAGCCAGAATATTCATCAAAAGTATTGGAAGCATCAGCTATCTAATTACGTGATTAATCAGAAGCCGTGTGACTACTTTAACATAAAGCATCCTGGGAGATGCTGGACTTTCACAAACAATATTTCCATTTACAGGCCCTGTAACAAATATTGACAGAATTGAAGACAGGAAAACCCGTTTACAATCTTGGGATAACTGCATTTGGCCCTCAAAGTGTTTCCAACTGTCAGAAATCTCTTGTGGAAACAAGCAAGAGAGGTTGAAAGCTCAATAAAGATATGCACAGGGAATTAGGAAAGCAATGTATTTAAATGGAGGCAGTCAAATTTGTAAAAGGAAAATTGAGAATATAGGAAGCTGCTGCATACGCATCAAAATTTCTCTACAAAATCCTTCTTCCAGGTGGCATCCAGGGAAAGGACATTTGGTAAAGTAACCAGGCAYGTTCTACGTGGTAAAGATCACATCATCTTAAAGGACTCTGGAGAGAAATCACTCAAAGGACAATTGCCCATACTGTACAAACCTACACCATTCCAGTTCCACTGCAGCTGGAAATGCAATTTTACATTGACAAAGATGGTCATCAAAGCTCCTAGGGATTACAATGACAAACTAAATTGCTTGTTATGCAAATTTGTAATCAAGTAGCTCATCAAAAACAAGCACTAAGTGAGCAATTGTGTTTCTCTACCTCATCACTGCTTCTCCATCAGGAAAACTGAGCTATGGGAGGTCTGGGGAGGAATGAGGGCAAACATATTAGACTATTAGAACAAAGAAATGTAGCTGCATTGCAATTTTTCCATGCTTTAAACTTACAAAACTGAGCACTATTATAGAAGATTCATCTTTTAAAACAAACGTTAGCTATACATGAAACCAATAAATTACAAGGATGAGACTGACATGTAAAGTACTTTGCCACATGCTCCATCAGGCTTGGTGATTTTGTGGATCCTTGCTGCCTCAGGTTCCATAAAACAGTACATAAACTGTGACAGTCCATAGACTCCTCAAGCTTTACAGCACTTAATAGTCAATGTGAAAAATTATTTTGGAATAAAATTTCATAAAGTCACAGATGTCTTAGATTAACAATACTTTTCCATTAAACAAATCCCACAGTTTTTTTCTAGAGTGTGATTGAGTGAGAAATACGTATCAGTGCAATTATTCAGAAAAATATTCCATAACAGTTATTTTGGGACATTTGCATATGTAGACAAATCACTAATCTCTCCACTTCAATGCAGGAAAAATCTTCGCCACAGGCTGGACACAAGTCATTTTCTCTTTACCTCATTAATTTAAGACAATTTAGTTTAATAGGAATGAATTCATCCCACTGCAGTTTCAACTTGCCTCTAATTCACTTGATAAGTACTTTGGAAATTGCCTGATTATCCCTGAWGTGTTCTGGCCATCTATCAGCACCGTAATAAATAAACAAACAGTAGCTTTCAGAAGGAAAAAAAACCCCATAGTGTACAATTTTCCAATCCCTCGATTTTAAGTGACATAATGGAAATAATTCCCAGCTGAAGAAATAACATTTGGGCTTTATTCAGCTGCTTAAGTGACTGGAAGTGATATGGGGAGATATTAGTCCTTTAAATAAATTACTCTCAATATCATTTGCAGTACTTAGAGTGTGCACAGCTTCTTTACAAGTGGAGTAYGGTGTGATTTACAATCAGCATGTTATAAAGCGAGAAAAATTATAGTAGAACAACCTATCCCACATATATTTTATCAGAAATTAAGAAAGTGCTAGAATATATAACAGGAAATGGTAGATCTGCCCTCAAGAGCAGAAGTCTAAAGCCTGTTAKGCAATTTGAAAACAGCCTCTAATAACATGTGCTTCAGACAAGAAACGTGCTTGGGGTGCAAAATTACTTCTCTAAGGCTTCTTTCATGCAGAGCAAGTTGTTCACACTGATTTACAAATATATAACTTTGCAGTTACATTTACATCATCTTAGTTTGACTGAGAATTGATCCCTAGAAGGGCTCTGCTTTCTAATCAGACCTCCAGCATAACTTCTAATTAAAATCTAGTTYATGGAAGTTACACAAATACTCTATTAGCATGGACATTACATATGCCTAATTTCCATTAAATTATAAATATTTGCAACTTCTGAATATTATACCACACACACAAAAAAAAAATCTAGCTTGTTAGATAAGGGGCATTTGGGCTGAAGCACTGGCAAGGAAGGACAGATTGTGTGAAACACAAAATTAGAGGGTTTATTTCAGAATGCACAATGTCCCAATGCTTATTCCTTCTCTCAACACAGCAATAGAAATTGCCTCAAATTGGTTCTCTATAAAATTCCAGAAATGTGGTGCTGGAAAAGCTACAAGCTTCAAAGGGGACAGAAATGTTTCTCCCRTTCTTCCTCTTCCAGCTCCAGGATAGGTATTTTAAGGAGACAATGGTCTAAACCAGTAATTAAAAAAAAATGAAACTAAAATTAAGAAAGGAATGTCACTGGCAAAATAACCCCAGAGAGTGAACAACCTGACCATATGTGCAATCACAAGGTAAGAARCTAATTTTCATGGACCTCTGCTCAATTATTGCTAGCTGGCACACTGTTGTCAGTTCTAAAGGTTAATGCAGTAATGAAAGATGACAATCTCTCCTAAGCGATTACTGAATGCCCAAACAGGAATCTGCTTCTTGAATTAAAGGTGCTCCAAGCAGCCTGGGGATTTCAGGATTGTCCCAGGGCTCTATCACTGCCTGTGGACAGCCCAAACTGAGGCTCCACTGCTCCAAAGTGTCAGGTACAGCTCACGTGGCAGCATATATCAGAGCTCCAAATGTAATATACTGCCCAAAACTGAGACATTTTAATCACCTGAACAGTTCATCATTTGATCCACTATGATTTTTCAGAAGACAAACCTTTTGGGTATTTGCTCCTGTCTAATGTTCATCCATGTTCCTGGAATCTCATTTAAAGTTTTGAGATGCATTAAGTAAGTGGGGAATTAAATTATAAATTAATAAACACAATTCCAATTCCCTTTTTCAATAAACCTTTGCAAGCTAATCTGATCTCATTGATGGCTGTCACATCTTTATCTGGAGATAATGTTCTCCAGGGGCAGATCCAATACTGGAACAGGCAGCACACCCAAATAAATGCTCCATTAGACCCCCATAAATCACACACAGGTATATTACCTGGGATGGAGCTAAGGGAGGAGCAGAGAGACCACCACCTGCTTGCACTCTGGGTTTTCTCAAGTCCACTGAAGTCTTTTATGTGTCATTCATAAATAAAAACATAATTAAACTATAACTAGCAGCAATGAACTAGAATTAAAGGGCTGTTCAGGCAGACATTTCAACTGTATCTGCACTCCTGCCAGCACTCACAACACCAAAAGCACTTCTTCTGCTGAAATCCTGGAGAACCAGTCTAAAGTTTAATTTCAAGGTCAGTTTGTATTGGGTTTAAGTAGATGAGGAGGAGAAAGGGTTCAATAAGTGAAAGAACATGAAGATAGTGTAAGTCTTCACAGACACCTCCAGAAAAAATAAACTGTTATAACCTTCCCAAAGTGCCAGAACAGATGACACTCTTAACTGGTAACCAAACAGAGGGTATGAAATTTGATACTGAAGTAGTTYAACTTGCAGCTTTTAGTGATGCCAAGATTTAGGGATGGGTAAATAGMAACCTCTGTCTGGAAAGCAAACCAAAGGGAGGTGATACACACTTGGTGATTGAGGAAGAGGTTTGAGAGAGACAAAACAAAGCAAGTTTGACCTTTCACACCCTTTTTTTATATTATTTTAGATAGTGGTTTTAAGACAGCTATTAATTTTCATAAAGAATATCTTCATTTGAATCTCATTCAAAGACAAAAAAAAGGACAATCTACTTTTCCCCAGAGCCCTTCACTGGTTTAAATTCCAGATTTGTTCTAATTCCAAAGTGACAGAAGAATCAAAGGTGAAATGTCAGGGATGACGTGTTCCTCCATGATCTGAGGGCATGTTTAATCCCAGATCAGAAATATAAGGCTGTATCTTTAATCATGCATAAAAAGTAATTATTAAATGTCTTRAAGATGCTGGAATTCAAACCTCTTCATGACAGCATTACGGACACACTGAAGAAACCAGAGAAAAGTACAAAAGGGGATATTGTTTTAATGCTTTTCAGCTCCAGGTAAAATAGCAAACCAGTAATTACTGCTGAAATTAAGAAACATTTAAACTCTTTTTAACCTGTGAACAATCCAAGAAGCGAGCACTTCCATGCATCACATATTCCTTAAAAACAAGCTAAAAMCAAGTTTAAAATAAGTCAATTACATATTAAAATCTTAAGCATTTAGCGTTGGTATATATTGTGCTGCCAAGAGCACGTAAATTATATAGTGCTCCTGTTAAGAGCAAAGGTTAATACATCCATCTGTTGCACTGTGAGCAAGAAAAATTGCTGATGGAGTGTTTTGGAAAATGCAGTTGTGTTCCCCTATTGGAAACAGGAGCAAATAATGAGTGCCCTGGTTCCAGATCTCCCTGGGTTTAAGARCTAATGAGACTTTGATTTTTAATATTGACATAGCAGCCTACAAATGCTGGGGCAAGAGCACTTGCAAAATGATGAAGTACTCATTATTTTGAAGTCACTTGGTCTTTTGCTGCCAGGGATGGCCAAAAGCTTTGATTCAGAGAGAAAAGTTCTTCTCCATGGAACACCAAAGAAATAGCTYCACAAATGCTGAGCTATTCCTTGAGTGGCTGAACTACTAAAAAAACCCCTCTTATTTACAGAAGTACATCTTTCCTCCTGATGYTTCTCACTAGGGAGTATTTACTGAAGCTCACAACAGTGATAAGAACACCCTCAGGTGGCACAATCCTGGTAGAAGGAAGAACTTTCTCATCATTGCAGCCTCATCCACAGAGCCCATTCTATTATGGATGGTCATGGAGACCCACTGCAACTCTCTTGGGGACTCATTAATCCCTCCCAGATCCCTTTATGTGCAGCAAGTCTTGTTCTCAGCAACACAGACATAACTGAGTATGTCCAAAGCAGCAAAAAGACTGAGGCTGTGTCACCTGACATAACTCATTATCCGCCCAAAATTATTTGGGCTTTCATAGTTAATTTTTTCAGTGATGTGAAAAAATTCTCCACAATCCCAGTTCTGGGAAAGATAAGAAAATGCATGTGGTATTCAAGTGAAACGTCCCTAAAATGTTCCTAATTTTAAATAGTATAAAAATAATACTGTGAGTCTTTTYTAATAAAATATTCCGGCAGAAGGTTTGTGCATGTTGATTATTTTTCTTGAGCAAAAAAATTATTGGAAAATAAAGAAAAATACAAGGGAATGTAGTGACATTTTATTACTCAAACTGAGACTTAGCTCAACATTTTCAACCAGTCATTTATTACCACATYCTTTATTCTTCAAATTAAAATGTTCATGAAAACAGGAATTAATTTTATTATATTTAGCACCTAGCAAGCATTTCTTGACTTTAGCACAGAGGSGTTTCAAATCCCACCCAAGGGGAAAAGATTAAGCATAAGGTTAAACAAAGTGAATTTCTACCAGCTGTCCTTTGAACAAAATGGATTGAAAAGTAGAAAAATTTTTTTCAGCTTTAAATTAATAAAAAAGAAGAAAACAAAGGAGGAGAATAGAAGAAGCAGGAAAGTAATAACCACTTTTTTTTAGCAGAAAATACCAGAGTGTATTTTCTGAACCCTCAACAAAAGAATGCACAACTTTCCAGTGAGGGTGGGTGTTTCAGCACTACAGGTATAAACTTTTCATGGGCAAAGCATCATTGAGATGCCACCCAGAACTTGCTGCACTCCTGGCTTCTACTCAGACCCAAGAGCCTTCACCGCCTGCAAACTGCTTTTCTACAATTAAACTATGTGGAAAATGAGTTAAAACACAAAATAGTTACGAAATTACATTTGTATATAATTAAGTAACCCAGCTGGGGTTTGACATAATGAAATCTTTCACTTTTGGTGAAGTGGTCCTCCTCACATTTGATGGTCCTCCTCACCCAGACCCCTCTGAGAAACTGCAAATCCTTCACAACTGCATAGTTACATACTATGAGAATTTACATTAAAGGTGAATGTGACATTTTTCTTATATCTCTGTGCATCTAAGTGATCTTGTTATAAACATAGCTTTATACTGCCCAGCATGTGGGTAATGTATAGAAAATAACCAAAAAATCAGAGTAGGYGGGAAAACTTCCAAGTTCGGGTTACAAACTGTAACCTTTTACTTTTCCATATTAGAAAAATACAACAATTTTACTGCTATTTTACAAAACTACACTAACTTTATTGCTATTTGGCAAGACCTTCAACGGTTATGCYATTCTTAAATATAGCAATCGTCCCACAAAATATTGTCCTTTTACTCATAAGCCTTTATCAGCTGGTTGCAGATGATGTCACATTCACTTTTTAAATAATATTTAAAGGTCAAACCAATAAGGCATAGAAAATGTTGAGCACTTTGTACAATTCAAACAAGGCACTGCAGAAGCCACAGGGGGGTACTTGCTAAAATGATCGAGCACTTTTTAACATATTTGTTTAATGATTACCAGTGGCACAATGTAATCCACYTCTAATGGAACCCCTCAGGAAGGGAAAACTCTGCTGAAACTTCATTAAAAAAAAAAAAAAAATTTCAGAGTTTCTTCCTCCCTGCTTTCAAACTGTATGAAGGAGAAGTTATAGCTCAGAATATATCTAACAGTAAATCTTACAGTTAATTATATAAAAAGCTGATTTTAAATTGCTTGTGGGGACTTCCATGTGAGGAAGGTGGGGCAGGGGGGTCCGTGAGGCAGAAAAATCCCRTCAGAACCTCCCACTGGGAGATTCTTGGTGTGCTCTGAGCATCACTGCCAGCACCTGCAGTGTCTCATGCAGGACAAACTTTTAGCTACACACCTGAGTAACTCAGTCTCACTGGATTTAGATTGGCTCTGATTACTATCAGTTTACTCCAAGGAGCAGAAAAAAAGAGGAGAAAGGGTTCATTTTTCCAGTTCTAACTAGTGCAGTTTACCAACACAAACCTTGTATCAGATGCTGCTGAGGGCATTTAATCTGCATGGAGAGGGAACCAACAGGCAGATATTAAACCACAATCCTGCTCCTATTTGAGATTTAGTGTGTGCATTTTTATTTCTGCCATGAACTTGTCCAGGTTAGAAAGGACCTCATGGGAGCACATTACCTGCTTTTCCAAGGGTCTCCTTGAAGCTTCTGAGGGCTTTATCCAGACCAGTATTTATGTCTGCCAAGTTCCAGGTGTTCAGCCTACAACAGCAATCCCCAAAGCCTTAAAATCCTATGTACATACACTTCTATGTGCATAAAATGTATTAAATACATAGAAAAAAAAAATGAAAAGAAGCAGTGGCTCTGAGAGAGGTGTTGAAGCCAACATCTGACTGGGTAAAAAATACCTGTGTAAAAAAAAATAAACTTTCAGTTCTTCTGTGATGAAACATTTGYATCAGCTTGCTTTCTCCCTTGATGAGTAATTGCTTCAACTCATAATCTGCTATCTGCGAAGTGCCAGACAACATCCCTGCTCTTCTGCTCTCACACACACACAGAACAAGAGAAGAGGAAGGCACAGACCTGTGCTCCAGGTTTTTAGAAGCTGTATCTTGCTAGAAAGCCACCCAGATACTGAGCCTGCAGGAGATGGAGAGTGCCAGCAGAACACTCCAGGACTGACAAGAGGCAGCAGCCAAACTCCTGAATCTTTTCAAAGTTGAGATAGTTTTGCCCCACCAGAACAACAGTTCTTGGATGCCAAATTTAAGGGACAGCTTGAAGGCATTGACGGATTTTGATTGCCAAATATTTTCCATCATGGTGGAGTGAGCCCTTGTCAGGATTCCTGTAATTCTGGGTGTCAACTCTGTTTCAAGTACCAGTTAGGAGAGTGCTTAAGCACAGGGATTTTTTTTTTCAAGCTTCATTTTAATTAAACAAATGCTTAAGGCACTGTTCAGAAATGCATTCACTTTTACTGGTAAGATATAAAAGAAAGCCTTCATGACAACACAGCTACATTCCTCAGTGAAAACTTGTATATGGAGCATCATAAAAAAAAAAAAGACTTTTAAAACAAGACCTGACTACCATTATTGGTGCCATGTTATTAAACATTTCAAAGGTTGCCTGTATGCTGGATTTACTAACACTGTGGAAGTGGGGGGGCACCTGTTCCTATAATGGATACTTATGGTTGAGGATTTGATTTATATCAAAGAAATTAACATARCTATATATATGCAAGTGATATTTATGCACTTAAATCCCATTACTGGAGTTTACTAACAGAAAGTTAACTTTAATGTGTCTCCTTGCTTCAGGGGAGAACTGTCTCCAGACAGATGGGTTTTAACRTTCCCTTAAAAATCCCTCCTAGCAGGATCTTTGAGAATTTTTGTTGAGTAATATTTATCAGTTTTTGCAGACTCACCTTTCTGTTTCTGGAGGATCCCGCTCTGAGCTTGATTGATGGAGTTAATTATTTTGCCAGCATTATCTCACAGCTGCAGCACAACTTTCTGCTTAGCTTGTTGTTATCACAGATATTGAGTTGGTATTGACAGTCCAGACACCAAAAAAAAGAGGAATTTTCACATTCTCAGAATGTTAAAATATATTTAAAAAAAAAAAAATCTATCTCATTCTGGTTATGCGTTTCAGTCAAACATTGTTTACACAGACCCATCCATTTTAAACAATCAAAATTGGCCCAGCATTTGAAATACAAAGCACATGTAATGCTGTGGCAGATACTTCCTTAAATCAGAYATGTAAAACTTTACTAAAGATACACAAAAGAAGTAGAAACAGATGAATATTTAAAATATAAACCGTGAGCTGTATTTAATTACACTCTTTGCCTTCCCTTTCACTACAAAATTTATAATAAAAATCTTTTCCTTGACAGGCCTATAGATATTAAAGGTGGTATTAACAGCTACTTTGCGAAATAAGAAAATACATTTGTGAAAGATATTTTAATCTCTTGTTACTGTTAAAATTTTAATTCACTTCTAGGGAAGTGACATTCGAAAAGAGACAGAAGAAACAGCATAACAAGACACCACTTCTGAGGAAGCAGAGAGAGAATAAGTGTTCTGATCATGTACTCCTAGGCCTTTTGTCTGCTTGTTTCCACCTCTCAAGAGCTGAGAGTTTCTCAGCAGCCCTGGAAGGAAGAGAAAAGGMATGAACTGAATTGCAAATTTAGTTTTTCAGGTGTTTGTCTTGATTTTCTCAACACAATAAAGATGTTGTCATCAGTTTCTTCTCTTGTTAAGTTCTCTCGTCTGGCTTTGTCAATAAGGTCATAATACCATTTAGAAATAGGAGAAGACAATTTGACTTCTAGGAAGCTGTTTAATGCACCAATAGAATAAATTATATATTATCTCAATCCCTRAACACCTTTTCTCAAAAGGACAGCTTGAACATCCTATTTCCCCAAGAGCTTTTTCATTAACTGGATCTACTCTGTTATATTGATATCGTTCCAGTAATTTCCAAATGCTACTAACAGTGTTTGCAAGTCACAATCTAAACAGGTACTTGAATTAAGTTCACCACAAACAGCTCAGTTCTGAAGCAAGTTCTGTGATATGCAGCAGACARCAAGGAAGTGAGAGACAAGAACACATCCTTGGGATGATAGACYATGTCCATGCACTTGGTCACTTTTTCTTACAAAGCAGTGTAAATATGCAGCTGTTTCTTGTTTTAAAGCAGTCTTCTAAGTAACTTCTAGAGGGTATAACAATTAGTTTACATTATTTGAAAGCAAYTAGAAAATTTTATAAAATAAATAAGAGGCTATTAAATATAAAACCAAAATATATTTAGGTCAAAGAGTGCATAAACAGCCAATTGTTAATTGCTGGCCAACCCCTCTGAGGAAATCTCACTAAAAGCTTGCCTCGTTAATCTATTTTTCCCAGGCATGATCTAGTAGCCATTTAAAGCACAGGGGTGAATGGACAAATCTCTCATCTGGTCAAGCTGCTCATTTGTTCTAGCGGAAAAAAATACTCTGAAGTATTCTCCGAGGGCTTTTTTCTTTTCTTCAACAACCACACAAAACCACCCAAAGCAAATCCCAGTGTGTTCTACAGATGAGTAACCAGAGACATTAACTTTCAGAAGCTGGTTAGAATGGGTAATAGGAAAATAAAAGTTCACCAGTTTCTTAAACATCCTAAGCAGACATCAGACTGCTGATGTTTTACTTCACAGCTCTTCTTCCCCATCAGGCTCAATTTTTATTTCACATCCTCATTGAGTAAAAAAATTGCCCACTTTTTCTCTGTTGCTCTGTTCTCATTAGGATTTTCCCTCCCCTCCACCAAGTGAAAAATGCACAGACGGTGGGGCAGTGGTGRTGGTAGTGGCTACAGTTGTGCCTTCACTTTTCAGTGGATTTTCAGAAGTGAAAATTGTGCAAGTTATTCCACAATGTAAACATTGACACTGAAGCTACACACATCAATTCTGTTAAAACTGCATGGCAGCAGGATTTACCTTGCCTTCCTAAGTCCACACTGCACACAAGTAAGTCCCTGTACACTGTGCTGTGCCCAGGCTGATCCACTGCAAAGATCAGCACAAACACAGCTCCCTTTCCAAGAGCCACTACCAACAGCAGCCCTGTCAATTCTGCAATTTTCCTCTTAGACACTATTCMAAAAGTAAATAATACAGATGGCCTGAGGTGGCAACTTCAGAGTTCTGTGGGGTTGTCAGTAGATGAATAAATGATTGCTTCTTATTGCTTTAATTGGATTATTTTGGTGATTTTCCACTATAAAACACAAACTGTGTATTCAAGATACTGTCACAGTTTAGCTCTCAGTTATTGTGATCTACTTAATCAGCTGTTCCAGTGATGGTTTGTACAGTGGCCAGTAAAATGGGCACCTGGCTGGTAGACAAGGCCATCACTGACAACAGATTAGATCTCAGTGATGCTGACTTCTTAATGCACCACCAGAGCTCATGAAAGGAGCAGCGTAATTCCTTTCCCTTTGAGAAAGGAAGCTGTCACCACAATTTCTTCTCAAGTGTACCCAGGCCCCACTGAGGCAAYGAATTTGAGTTCTTCATGTTATGAGGCCTTTTGAGGCAGAGTTACTTTCTCATACAGATTTTACTATTACCACAGCTGAGTTTCATTTTATTACTGGCTTCCACACAAATACCCTTTCACCAAGTTACTGTTTCCTAAAAAGGCAAACTTAATTTTAGACATTCTCTCAACTACTTGTGGSTTTCAGTTTTTTCAATCCAAGAGGAAAAAGAAAAATGAGAAGTTTGGCAAACTTAGATCTTGATGTTMTTTTTCTTCAGAAGCATTTTGTAAATTAAATTTATTCTACTTTATCTTCAAGGCTTTGCAGAACAATGAGCAAAATGTGAGAGCTCTGAAGGTATTTTGGGTATACTCACATGACCTGCTGAGTGTGCATAGCAAACCTGACACCTCTGATAGGTAACCCAGTGCTGCACCACACACAGAAAGGGTTTACATGCTGGCTACACTTCCTATGAGCCTTACAGTAAAAAAAAAAACCTGAAACAGTGCTTTTCTTTCATGAAATGTTAGTTCACTACTGTACAATTTTTGAAGTGTTTTCACACCATTCATTGCACTGTTGGGATTTTGTTTTTCTCCTGTTCCATTCAAGCTGCTGTTTCTCTGGAGATAAATTCTGTTGAAGTGACTGAGCAATACTGAGTGACAATTTTTTTTAGTAATAACTYCATTGTTTCAGTCAAATCTACTGCGTGGTTAAACATCAGTGATTATTTGCACAATCTTTATAATGAAAGTGTCCTCAGTGTTCTGGCTGACTTTGCTGTGTGAGGCCCAATATACACATTAATCATGAAGCTAATCTAGTTCTCATCTGACCTTGATTTAGCAAAACCACAATATTGCAAAGAAATTAAGGTCCTGTGGAGATATTTTATCAGACTTGGAAATCTTTATTGCTACCTACTTTTTYACTTTGCAAAAGGATTGAAAGGTTATTGAGTACTTTATTCATATTCTGCCTCTCACCTCTTTCTCCTCTCTGGTTATGCGTTTCARTCAAACACTTCTTTTAGGGTTTTCCTTCTCCCTGAGAATTTCAAACTARCATTGAGGAAAACTGGTGTTTTCATGAGGGTTTTTATTAAAAGACTCAGATTCAGGCAAGCATTTGGTAATAACACTATGACAGTGTAAGCACGTGGCCAGGGCATAACCTGCTCCCATAACATTCCCTTGGCATGTTTAGTATTAATGCACAGACTTGCACAATCTTGAAGCTTTTTATAGTAAGAACATGGGGARGGGGAGTTAGCTTATTAATTAGAATACAAACACATTCAACTGTGCCCTTATCTTTCTTCCATGAATATTTATAGCCTAGCAAGCATCAGTTCAAAAGGAAGGGAGAGATGGTACAGGTTTGCATGGGACATAAGCTCTCCTGGACTGCAGAAAGAGTATTTAAAAGCTCTACATATAAAAGCCACAAAGATAATAACTAGCATTGGAGGGATTAGGTAAGGAGTAGAATAAGTGTTACTTAACCCCAAGTGTTTCAATTTAACCAAAATCCCCTCTCACAGCAGCTGAAGAGGCTACAGAGACCATAGGAGCTGCTCCAGCACCCTTCTCCCACCGGAGAAATCTCAGCGCTCAGATTCTGCTCGGAATTTATGTAACAGAGAGGAGCTGTTAAAATGCCCTAAAAATTGTTTCAAAGTAAGAGTTTTTCTGACCTTTCGGTGATGAATGTGAACTGAGAGATGCTAAGGTTCGCCCTCCCRTGACGATAATCCTCTCAGAAACCCGACCAGTATTACTCCTTGCCTCGGGCAGGTGACAGTGGCAGTGATGACATGCGGTGTCACGCTAGCAAAGTTGGACAACTTTAACGTGGCACTGGAGGGCAATCTTTAGGCTTGCATCACTCCAGCGTAACCTCTCTATATTCCAAATGTTCCATTCCACAGAGTTTATCCTTTATGGGTACTGCTGCMCCTCACAACACTGTCCCAGTTTGCCTGGATGATCTGCCATCTATACGCATAAAATCTATGGAGGGATGCAAAAGGCACTTCTGTAAAACAGACAAAGATGCCAATGTAAAGACAAGGCTGCAACAAAAAATCTACCTGTTTACACGCTGTTGTAATTATTCCAAAGCAAATTTTAATATGGGAAGTCTCTTCCTCATTGTGCCTGGCATCTTGTCTCAAAGAGAGAGCACAGAGCTCTTTTCTTTCCCTACAACTATTTAAGCTCTTGCTTGGGGGGGGCAAGAAATACGACATAAATAATCTGTTACTGCAGGGTTTTAGAGAAGACTCAAACCTCACATCATTGCAATTAAGAAAAAAAGGAGAACAAAACAAACAAAACAAACAAAAAAAATAAAGAAAAGAAAAAATACAATACATTTTCTTATGGCAGCCTTGGGGTCCAGGTAAGCCGGGTTCAAGTCCCCATGAATATTGGGCTTGATGGTCTTTAGCTCAGCATAAACTCAAATGAGCTGTGCTCAGAAGCTGTGAGACAGACTGCTCTGAAGGTGGGAGTGGAAAACACAGTAAAAATAGGAAGATAAACACAGTGAACTGAAGTAAAATACAGCAAAGTTGGGTCAGAAGGCCCAGACAATCAATGGTGATGTGTCAGTGGAGACTRGTCACAGTAGGTGATGGACCATATTAACATCTGTCCTGCTCTCTCAACACCCAGACCAGTGGCCTCTGCCTTTCACTGTTCTCAAGATCTGACCAAGGCAGGCTTCAGCCTGAGCTGCAGCCCCAGGTTAATGAGCCCAGTCTGCAGTAAGCCAAACACACATTCAATTCAAAATCTATTCCCGAGCAAACACTGCTGGTTTCAAAGTTTCTAGTACTTACACATTTTTTTAAATGCTCCTGCCTGTGCTATTCTGCTCGGAGTAGAAAATGAAATACCACTAAACACAGCCACTGCTTCAGCCTGCTGCTTTCAGGAGCCTCAAAACAAATGTGCCAGAAAGGAGAGAGCAGAGAGGYTTTCCTGCATGTCATCCTGATCGTGAAAGCACACCTACAGAAACCAGGAGGGGCAAAAGCAGCACTGGATACAGAGTCATTCAAATGCTGTTGCTATTATTTACATTTCTATTTAGCACTGTGTACACATCAAAGAACAAAATTATTTTTATTGTATCTACAAGCAAACACATTCCCCCATTTCATTTTTACTGCATCTCTGGTACTTTTAACTTCTAATACATATTTACATGGGTAATTAAGCATAGTAGCTTAAAAGACATTTTAAAATGGTAATTATCAACTGGAATTATTCCCAGAAGTAATTTCAAAATCTGGGGCACTGCATTTCGCTAAGTTTCAGTAGTACTATCTAGTTTCCTGCTTTTTTTTTCCCCTAGCTAAATGTAGATCACAAGACTATTTGATCCAGATGAAATTGCTATGATAAACACAAACTGTGGCTTTTCCCAGCTTGTGCAGCTTCTCTAGCAATTTCAGAGAAAAATCTGACAATGCAGCTAAGACTGCAAATATCGAAGTAAGAGACTCCCTGCTGTTTGGAAAGAGAACACCAACAAGCACAACGCTTGCTCCAAGATAATGCAGCACAGCCATAAGTAATCCCAGAATATCAGGAACTGAAATTCCCTTTTGCATGCACGTGAATGTGAAGAGCCACCTTCTCTAACACTCAACATATGCTACCAGAGCTGACTGTTAACATTCAAATCTGAGAACAAAAGAAAAGTTCTTTCTCTTGTTTCACCTACACATCCTGAAATAGTCTCTTCTTCAATAACATGTTTTAATAATCAAATTTCACCTAAAAGTCATGCTAGTTTTGTCTCAATGTTCTAATATTAATAATAAACCCWATTTAGAAGTTCCTCTGCAAAGTGGGATAAAGGCACTTCTTTACCAAGTCAACAATACCCACAAAGCATGAGACAAATTCACAGCACCAGATTCATATAGCAGTCACTAAACAACAGAAAGGTGGTTTCCTTTTTTTGAAGGAAAACCCTTGCTGGTAGTGGCAAGCATTCCATGCCACAATAAGTTCAGTGATGACCCCGAAAAGGATTAATTAAACCAGATTTTCTTTATAGATGGTAACCCTGTCATCCAGGCCTGTAATTTTATGACCCAAGATACTTTYTATTCCAGGATAAAAAGTGACCTAAGGCAAGTCTGAGGATTTTACAGGTCCCAGAGTCAAGGTAAAGTCACAGAAGAAACAACAGAAATAAAGAAACCCAGGGAGACAAAGGTTTGGAGCTCTTCTGTGATCATTTCCTTCTCGACATCTCCTTGGCAAACACCAAGCAAAGTTTCTTATCACCCCAGAATCCTCCTGCCAAGCTGACATACTGCCTCATGCAAAGTTTTAGCCTTATATTATACAATTTAGTTTGTCTTCTTGGGGCAAATGGGGATTTCTGTGGAAAAGTACACTTCATCTTAATTACAGGTATCACAGCACTTGCCTATTAATATAGGATAATAATTCCCATTTAAAAAAGATTCTCCTGAGAAATAACCAGCTTACATCTCTGTTGTTTGGAGAAGCCCTWTGATATTTCATCTTGCATCATCATATAGGGCAACTTTTCTTCATGTTGTGAATTTCCTTTCACATTAAAGTGTTTTTTGTATAATTTCTTTTTCCCCACAAATATGCACTATAAAACAGTCCTTAACTGCATAACCATATTTTAAAAAAAATGCTATGTCAATAAATGGTTTAGATTAAAAATAAGAGATGCAGCTATTGGTTAAACCATCATAATTTTGTAATGTCTTAAATTCTAGTGCTTGCCTCAGCAATCTCATTAATATTCTTATGTATGCTTTTGTGTGCAAGACCACTATGCGTTTACTTCAAATTTCCTGATAAATACCTATTTCTGGCAATTTATCAATAATTATAAATCAATCACTGTCTCTCTGGTCTATACAGTTTATTTTAAAAAGACACAACTATATAAGTCAATCTCCTAGTAATTTCTAACCTCACAATAATTAGAAGTGGYTAAAGATCATGTTACCCAAAACTAGTCACTTTTATCTCCAGGTCTTTTCACATTTGAAGGCTGGGCAGAGACAACCAACTATCAACTTTCTCTCAAGACTATTTTTTCCTTCATACTGATAGGAACMTAAGAAAAGTATCTCTCGGAGAATGTGACCCAGGTGCGTTAGGAAAAGTACCAAAGCCAAGAGGAATCTCCTATGAAACTTCAAAAGCAGGTTCAGTTTACCCTGTTCCSTTGTGAAATATCATCAGTGTCCCACGCATGGATTTCTGGATTTCTCCCAGAAGCCCATCCTCCTGCCAATCTTTCCCAAGACAGYCTACTACTACTACTTACTACCAGAATTAAAAGAAAAKAAAATAATGATAAATATTTTGTTTAAGAATGTACATTTAGAGATATATCTATGCATACTGTCTCCTTCCTCCCGATTTCAGTWGTTAATCCTTTTGGGTTTTTTTTTTTAGATTATGAGTTTTCCAAGTAGATACCGTAAGTTTATATATCCTAACTTTAATTGGTCACTAGACACAACCACCATAACAAACCATCCTTGAAAAGTTGCCTTGGAGACTTACACTCTGCAGCCACAAGGATGAAGATTTTTCTCTGCAGAGTTCCCACAAGGCAGGATTTATACCTAAGCATCTGCTTTTGTTATCGCAGCTTTCTGTATGAAACACATTTCTATCTGAACACTGCTACTTCTGCTATTTCAAAGCAATTGACAGCTGGATAGTTCACTCTTTCTATGGTTAAATTATATTTACCTAAAAAAAAAAGAAGTATGATCCACTTAGAATAGAGCTTGCACATTTCTGGGTGCCATCAGGATGGGTTCATACCTTTTTCCCCAGGATACTTTGAGTATATTATGGCGTACTACATACTATAATTATTTTTTATGTCTAGCAAATTAACAGGTTGTTAATCATTTTTGCTCYTTCATCAAGCTGTTTTGTTGGTTGCTTTTCCAGATGAATCATTTAATTCAAGTATTGATCAGATGAAGCAGATTTTAAGCAGCATTAAAATACCCCYTTAGTTCTGTGCTTTGTGAGTTMCWCTGAGTGTAAATGCCAGCTACACWGAGACTAGAGCCTAGACCAAGGCARGTATTTTAATGCATTTATCACTKCAGGTTCARTTYTTTTCCACATTTTCTYGATGCCAAAAATATATTACRACCAAGTTTCTCGATATTAAATAGTTCTAAAAAAACCTGAAAAATATCTGATTAGATGYTCCTTAATATACCCCACATTTGCGACATAAATGCTTTAAAACTTCAGTCTCRAAATTCAGCAGGTAGAAACATCTTTGATAATTATCCCTAAAAATCAATAGGAAAAATTACCTTATGTTATTTTAAGYTATCAGGCAAGAAGATACATCACAAGGTTTTATGCATCCTTGAGGTCAAAGCCTTAAAGTACACCTGAAAAACCTCAACAGGAAATTTCTATAGATGCATTCTAAATTTGCTGTGGGCAAAGGAGCTATGCATTTTCTAACAAATCAATCAATGCAAGCCAAATCAAAATTAGCAAATTGCCTGATCTGACAAAACCAAGTTGAACAGTTGCCTTGAGGAGAAAAGAACTAATAATGCAATTTACTCTGCTATTAACAATCAGTTGTGGCAYAACGCTAGGACTTGATCTTGGAGGTCTTTGCAACCTAAATGATTTTATGTTTCTACAATGTACAAGGTTTGCTAAAAAAAAAAAATTTAAAAATACTTTCAAGTCTCTCTTTTGCAACATGCTCTCCTCATTCCTGCTGGGGTCACATTGACTAACATGGAAGTTACTGAAATTTCTTATTCCTTGCTGAGTTCTAGAGGCCTCTGGTCAGGCAGAGAGAGGAAATCTCACCACACGAGGTGAGAGGAAACCTCAAACAGAAAGCTCTGCTCTGGATGATGATGTCTGGGCTCTTCTGCCATGAGAGCAGGAGAAATACCTTACAGCCCCATTTCATTTTTACTGCATTCCCCTTACCACCTCACTTCCACAGTGAGTAGTGTCTTCTTGGATGTAAAGAGGGGTTTGGGAGTGGGTATTTCTGGGTTTTTGGCTGGGGTTTTTTTTTTTGTTTTGGTTTTTTTTGGTTGTTTTTTCTTGATTTTTTATTTTTTGGTTGGTTTAGTGAAGGATTTTTGTGGGTTTTTTTGTTTTTGTTTGTTTTTTTAACTGGACCACAGAGTAAGCTCTATTTTTTCCAAAGCAATTCCAGCAGCTTACAGAACAATTCACCTGGAGCTGAGTGTGACCATTTGCCTGGAGCTGCAAGATCAGGAAAACCACTGTTGTGACCTTGATATCATTTCAACTCGAAGCAGTGTTAGCAGGCACTGAGATTTCTCCCTTTAAACGATTSCCTTTTGTGCAGAAACTCTCCACTGTGGCGAGGTACACTCCTCCTGCTCTGGATTCCTAAAGCAACCGAGGGCACAGGCATACAAGCACAGCAGCCTCAGGGGATTCCTAAGGAGCAGAAAACATGATGAAGCTTTCCATGTTTCATTCTGTAATAGAGCAGCTGCAAAGGTGGAGGGGAGACTACTGCTATATGTCATTCAGAAATAATATCATCCAGACTGCTTTGTGAAAAGGTATAAGGCACACATGCTTCTTGAATGATAACAATCTATTTTCCTGTTTAAAGTTTGCTGTGAATCCACAGTGGTGTTTCYACCAGCACATCACCCACCACACTTTTCATGCACAGGCTATAGAAGTGGCACATGCATATAATAAGTTATATTTAATAGGTCACAAGCAACACTATTTTTGTTTTAAAATGTACTGCAAGACGTTGTCTGTCTCCTTTCCTGACTTTTCACTTGCAGATATGATTCCTGATATTCATATTAATGTTTAAGATAATGCAAGTGTCAGGCACAAATACATCATACCTGTTGTCGACGGGCTAAGCTGTGGACCAGGTTATTGTTTCTCTGATTAAAAGGAAGATGAATACATGCACCAGAATAGCCTATTCATTTCTTACAGTTCCATATCACCAGGGCTTTTMTTCAACCTGTCAGATGAAGTCCAGATTAAATATTGTCAGATTTAAATCTAACATGTTAGGAGTTTCTTTTTATGCTCTTTTTTAGTAGATTTTGCTTCAGCTCATTACACACATCAACACAATAAACTGTGAGATATATTGCTATATATAGGGAACATATTCTCCCCGATACAGAATGCTAATCTGTTCTCAGATTTAAAAATTCTTAGATAATATAATATAGAGGCACTGATTTATTTTCTTTCTATCCCCTCCCCCCCAAGATGTGGTACAAGCCCCCACCCTAAGAAACACTCAACTTGTCAAAAATCAGATGGTCTTCTCAACACCTTTTCAGGTTTCCCCTTGTCAAGTTCAGTTTAAATTTTYATTTTACTGTTTATTGGCATTTCAGACCTCATAAAAATGCAGTCAAATACAAAAAAGACTTAGACTTATCTACCAATAGTAGCTGGCCCATCAAACTGGGTTACAAAGAGAAGTTTCCTTTTTGATACTTTGTTGGAACAGCATTGACAGATATCATCATAAAGGTAACCGGGAAAAAAACCCCAACCCTTAAAAGACTGGGCTGGATTCTGCTTTGGCATAACCAGAGCATAGCAGTATAGCAACTTTGATCAAATGTGGTTTAACTATAGAATGAAAGAAATAAAAGCTGTTTTCAGTTCACACAGAGAGCCACAAATCAATGGACTCAGTGCTCTGACACACACACGTGTGGCTGGAGATTTATTCCCCCCAGACAGCTCCAGCCCAAAGGSAAGGACAATTGACTTACTCCTCAATCAGGGCTAGAACCATAATATTCCCAGTCAAGCATATTCGAGTAAACTGGTTAAAGAATTTCAGTGATTCAGCAACTGATTCCCAGCCAGATCTTTTAGCCCTCTCCAGGGATGGAGCACAAACTAAATATTTGAGAGTACTGTGATAATGATTTTTATTTTTCTGTGTCAACTTTAGAGCTATGARCTAGCAGATGTCTGAGTAAATTTTRCTATCAATSTRCTAGARCATTTTGCTTAGGACTGAATTCCAGATGCAGAATTCAAAACAGACTTAAGATTTTGGGTAGTCAGAATCAAATTATAGAGCAACCACCCCAGCAATCCCCTTCTCTGAGAGTGATTCTGGTGCATGCCTGCTCTTCTTCATGCTTGGCCATCACTCATCAAATCATTCAGATTTACAGAAGTTACATTATTGCACAACAAAAATATCCTTATGCTGAGCAAAACCATGCTGACAGCCACAACATAAACAGCAGCCTGTCCTCAGGTTCTGTTCGGTATCGTTGGGGAGGGGATGGACACTGCTCATCTCTTGGCATTTCTTTTCACTCACCACACCAAGGGAGATTACTTTCTCCAAATGAAGCTGAAGTTTCAAAGTCAGTACCTGATGCCAGGATCTTGACCCAGCCAAGTTAAAAGTAGTGTTTTAAATTAAAGTGGGTCTAGCTCTTGGTTTATGGCTCACGTCCATCCCCTCTATTCTCAGCCACACCACTGACGCATCGCCAGATTCACAAAAGGGATCATTTCAACCCACATGCTAGAAAATAGATGGCAGAGCACTGCTGATGCCGCAGTAACTGGAAGAATGTTCTCCATTCCTCAGCTGCAGAATAATGCTACTTTTAGACAGAAATAAATCCAGCCATCGCTGAAAATGGAATCTCTAAAAAATGCTGAACCTCTGGTTTGTTTTATTAAATCCAGTCCAATAGGAAGTCATGCATTATGATGCAGATTTCCTGCAAAATATCTCTGTGCAGAAGCACTGAGTAATGAATCTCTACTCTTATTCTCAGTCTGCAGTTCTGGCACAATATTCATGATTGCTGATTGCTTATTCATACGATTTTTAAGATGGAATTGCAGGATCACAGCCTGGCATCCCTTCTGAGTACAAAAGCAGAGAKATTTCAATAGGCTTTCCAATCCAGAGGAATTTCTCCCCTGAGAAAGAGGCCTTACTCTTACTGTGTTTAAACCTTGCTTTATAGACAAGCAGGAAGAACATCTTTTACTGATATATAAAAACACATTTAAACCAAAAATTTATTCTTCGTCTAGCTGCTGTTTTAACAGTCATTCTTATTAGCTGAAATTAACTAATACAGAAAGAAGAACAAGAAAATAATTGTGCATGTAAAAATGTTTGCCTTTCTGGTGTCAACCTGTCCCACTGCTCTGAGTCCTTCAGGCAGGGGTTTCATTCTSACCTTGGTGTGGTCAGAGCTGCCACCATCACTAGTCCTTGGCTGAAGGAAKAAGATGCTCATGATGATGGTTTCCTCTTCCTCACTCTGGGACCAGCTCAGGGCAGGTTTTGGGGGTTTTTTTATACAGGTTTGCTAACAATTTTATATTTGTTTTTTCTTTATCAACTTGCAGCTTCCTATTACATTTAGATTTATTACATGATACACTTCATGGGTGYTGTGAACTATTGCTTTGCACTTAGAGCCAATTTTGCCCAGCTCAGGGGGGCTGCATCTCTTGGCATGACCACAACCAAACCACCTATAGACCCCATGRCACCTTCTGCCTGTGCATCTCCATGTGCCTCCTGTGTCTCCACTTTCCTGCACCTTTGTTACCAGGCCTGGATTTCTCTATATGATGTCCTTTGTTAGCCCCAAATGTGACAAAACCATGGTGACACTATACAAGGGCTACAGATTTGCAGCATTTGTAGTTCCTCCTCTCAGCTGCAGGACACAGGTCACACCACAAGGGAGAAAGCAMAGRGAAAAGAAGGACTGGAAGCAACTCAGAACAGTTTTCCAAGGTCAATGCCTTCACKCCATTTCACATAACATAAACGTGGTGCACACAGAACTAAAGATCAGCTTTCCACAGTGCCAACAGTACTGATGGAGTCACACAGCATTTTTGTGCTTGYGTTTAATTAAATCAGTATCTCATTGCCAAACTCTCATTTGGTGAACAACAAAACAACCAATAAGCAGATCTGCTTTAATCTTCCAAATCAAAACTGCAGCCTCGGCACTTCAYTGAAATTTTGCCCACAAAGTACCTTTGTTTCACTGCTAGTTTGACCAGCATGAAGTCAAAATTTATCCGCTCTAAGAAAAGCTCTCCATAAAGAAAGATTATTTCACTATGCTTCCAGTGAGATGAGTATTGCATATTTYACTCTTGGAGATTTTAGTATTTGAACAACAAGGAGAGGAGTGAACAGGCACACACTCCACTGCACACAGGCCTTGAGGCTGTTCAGCATCTCATTTATCAGTGATGCTCAGATGATTTCCAGCAGTGTGACACAGACTCCCCTCTTCATGTAATGCATCTGTATTCCAATGTAYTATACATATTTAAAATGTGTGATTCAGATGAGACACCTTTGTTAGAGATAACTACAGATAAATGAGACAAAGAAGTAGCTCCATAAAGAATTCTGCACCTTCACAATCTGTGACAAAGAACCTTCAGTACCAAAAGCAAAACTTCCACTTTAAAACTTGAGAACCAGCATGAAATAGGAGCAACTGTAAGAGTATTGAAACAGAGTTGATAAAGATTAGTGGTGTAGTTAAGAAAAGCTCCTTTCAATGGAGAACAGACAGTAGTAACATATCTGCTATATTTTCTGGTGATGAAATATTCCACACTTCTTTCCTGCATGCTAAATGAAATCCAGAGATGTGTGTAGGCCTAGGTAAATCTCATTCTTTCATAAGGGTGTTGGGTTTTTTAGACAGCATTTTTATTATTTCTACCCAGT
This sequence comes from Malurus melanocephalus, assembly GCF_030028575.1. NCBI lineage: Eukaryota > Metazoa > Chordata > Aves > Passeriformes > Maluridae > Malurus > Malurus melanocephalus. Next base: position 713,634 of record NW_026623252.1, read on the forward strand.
CATTCCTACATTTTGCTATCATTCTCCTAATCTTGGATCCAGAAACTATTTCAGAGGTCAGTAAAACTCCGCTTGCCCCTGTGCTGCAGTGCTCCATTGAACACCAGCCTCAATGAGAATCAAGTGAGAGCCTAAATTAACAAAATTAACTTCCCAACTGAATCCTTTAAGGTACAGTTGATAGTGCAGCACAGTTTGAACAGCAAAAAGGTCAATGAGAYGTCTCTGATTCACATCCACAGACCAGCCTGGAAGTTTCATGCTCCAATACTGCCCAATACATTCTCATTTTTAGCCCACTTAAGCTTTATACACAGCCTCATATGATGGTTCATTACACTACCACACAGGATATATCCAGGGACAGTATTTTGGATTAAGATGTAGAATCATTTGAATTTGAGGACACTAAAAGGTATCATAATCTCGTTTAATCTTCAGATGTGCCATGCCACACCAGCTGAAGAAGGTGACAGTGTTTGACCTCTTCTTTGCATCTTATTTTCCGTTGTCATAGAGCAGGATTCAGCACCTTTCACATATCCTGCTACAGGTCGCACAACTGTAGACCCCAAAATCTGTTAAGCTTCTCAGTTTGATAGGAATTTTTGTCCTTGGGATAGATCCACAACTTCCATGCCAGCCTGAGAAGTTGAAGTATGAGTAATTGGGGCTCAAAATTTAACCTAATTAGAAAGTGAGCTCATGGAATATTTGGCTTTTAGTGATGGCTAGCTTTCAGATTTAACCCAGTTTTTGTCTTGTGTGCCTTGTACACATAGGGGTRACAGAACTTGTTGGAGAAGGAGCTCCCAGCTTTGTTCTCAAAATGCACAGTTGCACTGCTGTCCCCTTTCCCCACCCTCTTCTGGCTCCAAGAGCTGATATGCCCTTATGATACCCAGACCACGCTTAAATCTCATCATTTAAAATTGTCCTGATGAAAGAATTAGACCCCATGCTGCTCCAGTCACAGGGCAGCTCCCTGGGGACACCCCCTAATCCTGGCCTCCAGAGCTTACCAAATCACCCTACTGTAATTCACTGGAATAATAATAAATATTTCAAAAAAAATTACAGGTTTCACGTCCATGCAAAACCAATGTTAAGTTACAAGGTGTTGTCTGTGCRTGTGCATGTGAAGTGAATTTAAATGTTCAGAATTTTAGACTGCTGGAAGTGTAATACAGGTTTGCTCACATAAAATCAAGAAAAGAGTGTTAAAGTATTCATTAAATCATCTTCACCAATTAAAAACGAGACTATTCTGATAGGTGTGATTTGTATTCTAAGTGTATTTTGCACAATTACTCAAGCCTTTGAAAAGACATAATGAGAAAAATTACTGACAAAGAAGAAAATGCACCAAATGTAAATGAAATTATCTTCACCTAATTAATCAATCATTCCCAGACAAGAAAAATATCTAAATAAATCCATACTCTGCTTTCACCTTAATTATCATTTCCCATTGAATTTCAAGGCCCCAAAAAAACTATTAGAAGCATTGAAGATTATTTGAATGCTATTCAGTTTAAAAAAAAGAGCATCCAAATAAGAAGGGGRAAACCAAGCTGTGCYRYRAGGSGTGACTGATYTGAAAGCATGGTAAATCCTAATYGAAAGATGTTACATGTGTTRTAAACMATGYCATTCACATTGYTTRAAAAAGCAGCTTCAGGTCTAAGGGYAAAAGAAGTCAGGTGAGTGCATGACTGATTTCAGCTGTATTTGGGGGCAGAACTTCAGCTCATTGCTTGTCTGAGCTTGTCCCRCTCCATGGTGCAGAACGTGGGATTTCTGCACCTTTCTTGTGCTTCCTCCAGTGGGTGCCTTCAAAACCTTCAAAAGAGATGTGAGAGGGTAAGACCAGCAGCAGCTGCCTGTCCACTTTTCTCCTGCATTACAATTCTACTCTCTGACACAAAGTAGAGCATTCTGAAAGGTTCTGGGCAGTCCAGGGTCTTTTCAGCATGTTTCAGAAGATGATGCTCAATTTGAGACGCAGCCTTGTGGTTTGCTTAATCTTCCTTTAGAGATACGCATGGACTCAGCACTGCATACTACATTCACATATTTTTATCAATGGAGATCAAAAGTATTTTAATAAAGTGTTTGAAGAAAGTGTTTCYTCAATTTCAAATCAGTTTTGGAAGCTTCAGGTAATCAACCAGGTTACTTGTATGATTGCGAGGAGACATTTAATACACTACATGCCAATTCATAATGTATTTTGTTATCAACAGCTGTAGCTATAAAAAAAAACCTGTGGATTTTTGCTGAGAAAGCTAAAAATCTTGTGGGCTATACAAGTTCCAGGCGCTGGTCTGCCTTTCAATGGAAGAGTAAGCTTATTACTGTTACAAAGGCTGTCCTGTTCTTCCTTTCTTCATAAACAACAGAAATAATTACAGCACTTTTTTTTTCCTCTGAAGGTAATTCAGTATAATCTCATCAGTTGCACTTTTTTTTTCCTCTGAAGGTAATTCAGTATAATCTCATCAGTTGCTTTAAAACCTCTTTAAAAGTCTGAGAAATTTGCAGCAGTAGACTGAATTGGGGTGCTAATTTTGCAGCCCACCTCAGTGCCAGAGACATTGCATCTGATCCGTTTGCAAATCCCCTCTCACATCACCTCACGCAGTGCCTGTAGCCCTGCACAGCCAGGCAAACTGCAGCAGAAGTTCATTACCACACTGTGCCAGACTGAAAACTGCTGCTCTTCAGGACCTCAGTCATGAGCTGAGCAGACATCCCTGCCTCAGGGTCAGAAACATCCATCAAAACCATGGAGCAAATGGCTGGGGACAGCAGCAGCATCTGTTGTCAGCTCTGATCCTCTTCCCTTCCTGTGTCTTTCGGAGCCTGGATTCAATACCTTTGTGTCTACGACATCACAGCAAAGTCATCAATTTGCAAAAGGGCTGTTTGTTTTTGTTGAGCACAATTAGAACCAAGTCACTGAAATTTCTATTCATGCCCTTCTCCATTTTTCTAGCATCACACAAAAACAAAAAAAAAAGAAAATCTGAGATGACTCCTAGACACTGACCACTAGAAAGCATAAAAATAATGTTCTATTTAAATAAATACTGAAGAACACACATTAAAATAGTTTAATCTGACAGTAGGAGGGARCAGGAAGAAAGTTCATTGGAATACGAGAAGCAGAACTTGCTCTGTMGGTTTGTAATTGTTGAAATTAGTAAGTGTGGCTCATCACTCTCTGCRGTACTATACCAATTTACTGTGCTCTTTTATCTCAATAAAAGTTCAGAGGGACAAAAATATTTTATTAAGAATAAAAAATGTCATTCTCTGCCAAGTCAAATGAATTGCAGAAAATCTAGGTGGGATGTTTAACAAACCTTCCACTTTTATAAAGTAGGGGAATTCCATTAGGAGTGTGGACTATTTGCTTCAACACAATCGTTTAGTTGTTCTGAATACTGGAAAAAAAATAGAAGAATAAGCAATAAGATACTAGAACAAGGAATTATTTTGCAGCTTTATTAGGGTTCAGCCTTCAGCATGAAGATTCTAGTGTATTTTCCTTAGGGAAGCAGAACTACCCATCTTTACATCAGACACACCTGATTTTGCAGGGTGGAAAGGATTTCAGATGATTTCCACAGCTCAGAGAACCTGAATTTTGCTGGTAGTATCCTGTTAAAAGCTCAATCCTCTCAAAGAACACTAAGGTGTCTTGTAAAGCTTGAAATACAATTAAGTGAATTTTTATATGCTTCTATATATAAAGGCTGTATTTTTCAGGAAAGAAGTAGTCTTTGATTTTATCAAAAAATAGTTTCTGAATTTGTACAATTGCTTTGGAGGAAATATTTCCCAATAATTTCTCCTGGCTGAACTCATTTCAACAGTAGTTTCCACAAGACAGCAAATATATGGGGATTTGCCTCAGATAACAATATAGGATGCATGAGCTTCAACTTTCCCAAAYGGAAGACATTTGTATCATTGAAAGTTCTCATTTTTAAATCATTCAACTAAATGGTCAGCTCCATTGGTAACTGTGCAAGTGTGCTGGGATGCATCCACTTTGCTCTGTTATTGCTGATTCTGCTCAAAGCATTGTCAGARGGGGAAAAAATCCTGATTGTGWCTGCARCAGAATCTCTGGWTACACGCAAGGAGCCTCCAAAGCCAGGAGACCAACTGAGAAAAGTATTTTACAACATACTTTTTRAGAAGATTTGTTTCTTTGCAGGGTACAGAATGCCCACTTTTAGGTCCAATTCCTGTTTCTTCTGACTTGGAGGGAAATACCACTGAGTGAAGATGTTAATGATGACAGAAAGTTTGCCCGGTGTTTCCTKACTGCTTAAGCAGGTGCCAGCTGCCTCAGAGGTCTGGGTTTTGCCAAAAGAATAAAGGAAAAGATCAACTGAAAAAACCTAATTCAGCAATTTTATGAAAGGCTGGTTTGACCCTCTTCTCCAGTAACTTGTTTTGGTCAAAGCTGAATATCAGATTCCAGCTTAATCGTAATAAAACAAGATTGAATCAATAGTCTTTTAAAGCTTGAGGGAAATGAAAAATCTTGAGCTGTGACTGAAAGGTTCATAGCCCATGGTAATACAGTGGCAAGAGGCAAATTCCATGCTGTGCAAACTTTAGCAATTTTATCAAGTGCAAATCAGAGTATTCAGAGAATGAAACAATAGAGGAAAAACTGAGTAAAAACAAATATCCCAGCCTATTAGAAGTTTTTAAGAGATCTAAGTATGCAATATCTACCAGCCACAARAACCCCACAGAATACAAACAGATGACACAGCAGTGGGAGATCAAGCACAGAGATGCATGACAGAAGGAATGTTCCAGAGAGTGGGAAATTCAGCAAGCTCTCTCTTAAATACATATTCGAAATATATTGCTTTCTTAATGCACGGTTCTCAGTCCAGTCCATTATCTTCCTGTTTTCAGCCTTTCATACTTTATCTCTGAATTCATTTTTCATCTGTTAAAAACATTTTTAACACTGGCCAGTGCTGCTTGCATTGTCTCCCACTCACTGAAGCTGTGAGGGATAAAGGAGTTCATCCAATATGCAAGAGATGGATTATAATTTTTATTTATTAAAGCTAAGTCACAGTAAGTGACTCTTTTCTATGAGCCTGATAAGACACCTGTGAGTGGCAAGGTGAACCTTTGGCTGCTGTTCCAGTTTAACAGAAGATTCTTTCACATGAAACAGGAATGACAGGAAAAGGGCAGCAATGGTTACATAAAACCATTCTACAAGCTATAAATAATAATAAAGCATTGGTGTCATGCTATTGTTAGCAGTTGAAATGAAGCTTTAGTTCAAATAACTATAAACATGAAGTACAAGTAAAGCCCTAAGTTAAGATTCAAATTTCAGCAGTGTCTTTTTTACAAGATAACTCTTAACCCTTTGAATTAATAAAGCTCTTAATTAGCAGAACCAGCACATCATTTTACTCAGATCATCTACCCAGCTGTGGGGTGGGACTGTGCCAGGCAAGAGGAGCCACCCCCCCGGCCAGAGGCAGCATTTCCTGATGCTGACAGCTCACATCTTTAGGGAAGGCTCATCTCCTGCCACCCTCCCTGCATCTGCAACAATCACTCTGGCTGCCTGCACAGTCCCACCCCACAAATTCTGCTCACAGTCCTCCCAGCTGAGTATGTGTAAGTTCTCCTATAATTACTCCTGGTTTCATTTGGTCTTTTTGCCCTTTATTTCAGTTTTATTGGAATTCCCGTTTCTACTCTTAGCATCAACTTTATGTATTATTACATTAAAAAATTACTTTAAAACTTTGGATTTGAAAATTCTAAAATTTAGTTCCCCTCCTAATTCAGAAATTTCGGGAGTCACCATACACAAGCAAAACCAGACCATGAAAATGTTCTGAAAAAGAGCCCCACAAAACTTCCCCACAAAAGTTCGGCAGCAGTTTAAGAAACCATTTTTAGTGCCTTTGATTTTCTTCCCAAAATCCTGAAAAATTTCTATCAGGATGTTTTCACATCTCTAATAGCCTAATGCTGGTTTTCAAATTTCTCCCCCACCACACTATTATCAGCTTGTTTGTATGAACTAAAATGATTATTTCCTTAGAATGCTTCACAGGAAAAACTCAAGACAAGACAGCTGCTATTTTTACTTCAACGAGATTGTACAAAAACACTGCAAGTTAGAAAAATTACTCAAAATGGTAATGCAAAGTCAGTGGGGAACCAGCTCACTTCATTAAACATCTGCATCAGAAGTCTCAAWCTCATAGAAATTAAATTGGTTTACTGCAATCCACGGTATTTACTGTAGCACCAACTGTATTCCCCAAGATACAGGAAGGGAGCAGGAATGTAGAATCAGAAACTCAAGAATGGAACTGAAGAGCTTCTTTTGAAGAAAGCCACCAATTTACACATCAAGACAGTTGTGGGCAGGTATATTGAGTGACAAGATCCCTTAAATTATTTCCACTAAATATTTGTAGTATATATAAATAATAACTAGCTTTCCCTCTCTACTCAAAAAACTCTGAACTCTGCATTTCTGTAGACCAGTCAGTTGCAGAGGACAGTTTCAAGTTTGGGAGAAACCTCACCCCAATGAAGTTTAAGACTGACCACTAAGTGTACCAGGCATAAACTGTTCTTGCTGGGTATCTCTAGTCCATCATTTTGGCCGGGACCATTATTTGGTGTTAGCAGCTTTCCCACTTTCCCAAGACCAACACTGGCTAATGTATTTCCCATAACTCAGAGGCACAGAACTTCACAGAGATCCTCACATTTTGCTTATCAGAAAGCACAGAGATAACAAATCTCAAGAATTTTCTCCTCTTCCAGGTCACCAGCTGCTGGAGCAGTGCCAGGGTGCAGACAGAGCCAGGTTCAGCTTAGCACAAAGAGCAAACATCCCCAATAAGGAGTGCTTCYACCTCATCCAAAGTCAAACATGGATTCTGTTACCAAGCCACTGTAGTTTTCCAGTTTTTCCCCCAGCAGCTCAACAGCCTTTCCTTTGAGCTGAAC
>NW_026623252.1:720990-888565 GCF_030028575.1 Malurus melanocephalus
TTCCTTTCAGCTGAACCATCCTTTCCTTTCAGCTGAACGTCACAGCTGAGCACACAGAGCTGAGCTAAGTGCCTGCCTCCATACACAGACAGCTCCCCCAAAACCCAAAGGACATGGATCTCATCTCACATTCTCTTGCCTTAATTGACACACAGTGCTTGAAACATAAAGAAACTTATAATATGAACATCTGTTGCAGGGATAAATTTGCTTCCTGCATTCTCAGTAAAACACAAGCATTTAAGGCAGATAATGAGAAGCAGTTCCATCAGGGAAGAGTAGATTATTAAGTGATGTGATAACTTATCTTAATTAATTGGTTTAGGCACCTGCAACTTAATCTTGCTTGAAACCCAAGGAAGCCTCCTCACTGGGCCTAAATATCCTCAATTCAGTTACCACTATGTATTTCCACAATGCACCTGTACAGTACCATTCATGTTCTTTACACACTCACAATGAGGGATCACAACACAAATGCTATTTTCAAAGTTTGCTACCATCCTAGCACACTAAGCACAAATATGAGAAATCTTCTAGTGATATTTCAAAGATATTTTGACTGTCAAATGAAGTGACAGAACAGATACAAAGATCTAAAGAAAAGAACTTGTAAAATCCTGTAGAAAGGGAAAAGCAATTGGCCTGAAAAGAGAAAACAGCTGAGGTAGAGGCACTAAAAAGTGATGAGGCAGAAAAGATGTTCCAATGAAAAATATGTTTTGTTTCCTCATATCCCTCTATACTGGCCCAAAGCACACATCTAGATAAATAAAGCATGATTGCAACGTCGCACACAAATTAAAACACATTGATTTTTATCAAATACTTGTTTTAGTGAAAACCTATTGAAATTATTTAAAGTATCCTTTCTCAATACAAAAATAATCAAAGAGTACACAGGTTGGCTGGAGTGGCAAAACAATTACTGTGTTTATCCTTTATGACATGATAGATCTTTGTGATGCCCTTGAATTTTGTCCTTTAGAGAAAGATCATTAATAATTGCAAATATTTGCTTGTATTGGTTTTGGGGTTTTTTTTGCATTATCACTTTGAAARCAATCTCACTTTCATTTCCATGTTGGGTGCATATGACTGTTTCTATTTCCACTTTTTGACTTTCAGCCACTACTCTAAACCAATGTGAGTGCAGACACAATTCTTGGCTCTAAAAGTTTGATTGCCTCCATACCTTTGGGATTTAGAGCCTTTTCTTAGGCAGCCTTTCCTCGCCATCAGTTCTAGTTATATAGAACAAAAAACTTCAAAGCAGCATCCTTACAGGAACATCACCAGCACAATTCAAACATTACTCAGCACCCGTGGATGCTGCTGCTGATCCCAGCTGAACATTGTCCTCTGCTTTGCACTCTCTGTGATACTGAACTTTCAGATATTGTCTCAACTCAAAAATGTTGAAGGAACAAAGCTGTTACTTCATTTCACTCTTATTTTGTATAAAATGAGGTTTTTCTTATAAGTGCCCTTCTCCACCCTTTCCTGAAAACTCTGCAAGTCAATCACCATGGATCCATTGTATTTAAGTAGCACAGGGCTCCTTGTGTCTTCCAAGTGTTTAGTAAATGAGAAAAACAACTCTACTTACATTTTAAGATAAGGAAATGTGGTATGGCACTCCAGTTTCCTGGATATGCAGCCAAAACACATCCAGATTCAACATCAGCTCAGTTATAGAAGAAAGCAAAGGCACTCAGGAAAAATATAATTCTGACATCATGAAATTAACTGGTTTTATATGTAAATCTGAAAAATCAGCTTATATCCAAGTTTTTTTCTTTTCTAAGAGGTTAGCACAAACTTATACTTCCATCAATATTCCCAAATCTATGTAAGTTAATATTCTTAAAAAAAAACTAAAACTGAGCGTCTGTTAAGAACCCTGCAAGAAATGTCAAAAGAAAATCYTAAAAGAGAATGTTCTCATACCCTSATTCTCTTGGCTCYGTCCTGTATTAACACACACAGTGATTTCACCAAGAGTCAAAATATGAAACTTATTCAAAAGGAAACATGGTACAAAAAGTAGCCCTGCAAGTTTACTGATACATGCTAGAAGTGATATACTTTTCCTTTGTCTGCTACTGCTAAATATCCAATTAAAATCCATCCCAAATTGGATGGCTTGCACTGTTTTTCCTTTTTACAGAACTGTTCATTAAATACAACACCAAGCAGGCATTAATTGTCATTGTTATGCAAAATATTGCTCTTTCAAATTACACATTTCACTTGACTAAAAAAAGCCTGGCAGGAAATYYTCTTGGAGTGGTTTCTGGACACATRAAGGAACAGAAAGTAATTAGGAACAGTCAACAAGAGCTTACCACCAGAAAACCCTGCCAGACCAACCTGACCACCCCCTAAAATCAAATGCCCAGGTTTTTGGACAGGGGAACAGCAGCAGACAGTATTTACTTGGCCATTGAACTGTTCACTTTGCCATCCTCCCYGGTGTCTGAGAGGGTCATAAGCATTCCCTGGGTTGCAGGTGAGAAAGTCTGTGCTGTCTCAAGTAATTTAGATTATAATCCACCTGGAAAAGAGCTATTTTTACCTTTATTTCAGTTCACAGAGGCACAGCAAGGCTACCTCAAGCTGCATTAACTCTCACAAGGTGTCAAGGTCTSCTTGAAAGTTGTGAGAAATGGTGAAATAATAGGCTGTGGGAAACTCTGGCWTCTTCCAGATGGGGATCAAGCCTACTGCCAGTTTACTACAGAGTTTGAGCCAGCCAAGTTTCAGTTTGAGATACTCCAYTTTTGGCATTGCTTCCTCCTGACATTGCTCCACAGCATCCTGGCAATGCTCAGCCCTGGAGCACACAGCCCTCCTCACTTGGAGCTCAGCAAGAGACACTTTGGAGTGGATTCTGGAAGCACTTCAAAAAGCGCAGCCATAATACTCTTCACAACAGTTTTCTATAAGTAGGGTTTCATTTTTCACTAATGAAATGCTAATATATAAATAACTGAATATTTATGGCAGTTGAACATTAACAATGAACACAGTAATAAATAGTRCAAACAGCCATTTAGTCTGTAATTKTATTTTTCCATTAATTCTTGCTTTGCTGCTGCAATTCTCTTCTTTGAAGGRCAACACGTCACCTAAACCTTGCATTATATACCAAAAACAATTTGTACCATAAACTTCTACTTAATGCAAAAAGCAAGGGTTTAAGCTATGAATTTAGAGAACATTTCTGTGGGCCTTTAAGTGTGGATTTATCTGTTGTACAGTCTTTGTGCCATCACTCTCTATCAGCAAAATCACAGATTTTTCAGGTAGCCATCTACAGAACAAACTGCTGTGAAGTTCCAGATGTGCAGTGATCTATATTCCCTCTAAACATTAACTATTGGAAWTCTTGAGCTTTGTATCTGTAAGCCATTAATGTTTTTATGCATCAGGAAAGCTTTTTATGAGTTTTATATTACTCCTAATATTACATATTATACAATATGCTTGATGAATACACCAGATGATTCATTGCACTTGTTGATATTTTTATTCTATTTCAGGTTTACTTTGTGTTAGTTTCCAACAGGATAACRTGGTCAGAAAGAAAGAATGAGAAACAAAGCTGTAAATGGAGAGCAGAGAAAGGGCAATTAACAGCAATTCCTGGGGAAAAAAAATAGAACTTCTATGAAGCTCAGAAGTTGTATTTTTCATCATCAGTGACATTGCCATTGTCATTATTAATATGTCTCTTTCCATTACTGGCACTTTAGTGCAGTTAATGGCCCATTTCCCAAGCTGCCTCTCTCTTAATCTGTGTCTTTCTTTATTAAACAAGTGGTAAGTGAGCAAAGACCSTGCTCTTTGTTAAAGCCTCTCCAGCAAAGACTGGATGTTGCATTGCTTCAAACAAGAACTACCCAGATCCCTAGAAATATTCTTAAATTAAAAATAACACATGCAATTCATKTCTTAATATCCATAAGTTCAAAGACTCTGTGGCAATTCGTTTTCAACGCATACTGTATTTTTTAAAGTCTGTTTTATTTGCATGAGTGTATTCAGAGTGAGCAAATGCAGCAGTTTTTTGTGCCTGGAAATACGGATAAAGTTGGGTTTTCCATTTACTACTCATTTAATAAAGTCAAACTGATTTTCAGTAATTGTTTCAAAAAACAAATTGTTGTTCTACTGTTACTGTGAAAATAAAGTATGCATTTAAAGATAAATTTCTTCCAAGAACAACTAGAGAAAGTAATTTCAAAAAAATTAAGACTACAAGCCAAAATATGGAAATATTTGCTACATTCTTTTTATACAGAACAGAACAGAAGGCCGAGAACTGCTGGTTCTCAGACTTAATTTTTTCATATTCTTTTTACACTTCTTTTCCAGAAAGATTAACCAAATGCACTAATGTGAATATTATGTTAGGCCACACACTACTATGTAATAGTTTGTGTGGCAGAATTTTGCCAGTGGAGTAGATCAAGAGCCAAAAAAATTGCCTGAATATTTTCTTTAGGGCAGACTATACTGATACAGGAATGTTACTCATAAATCTGCCTTTCTTCCCTGTTGGAGCAAGGAAGAAAGGCTGGGATACTTATGTTGCATCATCACCTGTTTTGATACAAGCCCAGAGTTTCACGAAAACTGTACTGGATTACACAATTTTGAGGAACTGAGAAGGCCTGTTAATGTTTGTCCTTACACATGTTCTTTTGTGACCATTTTCTAGTATTCTTTGCAAAGGAAAGCTGCATGAAGCCAGTTTTACCCAATCCTTACCTACAGGAAACAGACTTCTTGATATATCACTGAAAAGTGGTGAAATATTTCAAAACTAAAAGATTCCTCAATAGTAAAATTTATTTGGATATAGAAAGCTGGAAGTTTGAACCCAGTATGAAGTATAAATCTGAAATATGTTACGGAATGCAAGTTTTATGTCCACCTCTTTTTTTTTTTTTTTTTTCTGCTGAAGAGGCAGTCACCCAAACATCTCATCTATCACAGAAAGCCTGACTGCTGCACTCAGTTTCTTCGAGACTCAGATCAGCTGTGATATGTCATTTGACTTTGAGGCTCTGTAAAGTCATCCATCACATTCTTTAAAGCYTTGCTTATCACCTTGTGCATAGAAGATGCTTTGGGAAAAAAAAAAATCACCAAGATGATGCTGTGTCACCCTGTCAAGTTGCACTATGAAACAGGCTTCAAAAAAAAACCAAAAAAATCAGATGACTTCTTTAAGACTTGCCCTACTTAAGGCACCAGCGTTCATTTATAATTCTACATTGGAAACTTTATTTCCTGTTTGAATTTGACCTAAATTCATGAACAGTTTCAGATCACATTTCCCTGCATAGATTATTCACTGAGGGGAAGACAACCCCAACCCTGAATACTAAAACTATGAGAAAATTATCTGAACGGCATTCTCCAAGAAAACCCACGAGAGGATACATTCTGCTGCGGAAATTTTCCTGACCTTTTGCTAAGCATTAAAAAACCTCACAGAAGATGGTGGGGCRGGGGTTTGTGGGGGATTTTTCCATGCTTTTTTCCCTCCTACACTCAGAAGTTTAAACTTTTTTTTCCCCACTGTTTTCACGCTCAGCCCCAGATCATTCTATCTCGCTCCACATGATCAGGCTGCTGCATGCCCAACACCTTTTCCATCACACAGAGCTCAGGGGTACACAGTGCAGATCTGGTGCTGCATTTTGCTGCTGACAATCTGCCCTGGTTCCATTTCTCCTTTTGCAAGAGCCAGTTTTATTATAGGTCACKGATTATGAGAGACAAATAGGTAAGAGCAGCAATAATCTAAGAAGCAATGTTATGCATYCTTAACTGTAAAAGAATAATTTAAATCATGTGGAGGCATAAAACTTTGCCTTCACTTTTACACTAACATCTCATTGCTTGAGCTTGGACTAAGAACTTGATGGGACAACTTATTTAGGTGAGGCACAAACCAGATGGAAGCAGTGTTCCTATCCAGCCCTTTGATAATGCCCAAACATCACAACACTGCAGCTATTAACCACAGACAGAGACATTTTATAGATGACTAATCTTCCATTATGCCTGATAGAGCTTCAACTCTACAGCTGAAATCACTTCTATCTCTAAATATTAAAAAGATTMTGTTGTTGATGCTGGCTGCCAGAGGCAAATTCACTGTTGATCTCCTTGTAAGATTTAACACTGAAATWGCTACAAGATGAAACAAGACAGATAAAATTAAACTTCAAATATAAACAGGAGAAAACTGGGTCAAGTATCAGTCTCCCTAACTCCTCAAAGCCGATTTATAATTTACCAAGATAAACACACCTATTATATAAATAAGCTGATGGAATATAAAAGTATTCACTATTAAATACACCTGGAAAATACGCATAGAATTCCTAGAACAAGGGCAAGAGGAATGARTGACATCAGATTTGGAAGTGTCATATGCAGCAATCGTCTGGTAACATTTTCCTATCTTAAAAAAATCTGCTGAATTGCAAGAATACTATTTTTTACCATTCTCAAAGAAGTTTCCTCATTGTGTGACTAGATCAATCAGGAAAGTTAAAGTACACAGAATATTCAAAAGGAAGAGCTAGTTTTCACTGTGAATCTAACCCATTGGGTGGTTGGGACCATCTTTTTAACAAAGTGGCTCTTGAAGAATACATATTCTCAGAAAAATCAAACCCTTTTTTATGTGGTAATGACCAGGAGTGTGGCAATTTCCTCCCTGGTGATCTGTGAAGAGCAGCTTCCAGCCCTGTAAAACCTGTCTGAGTATTGGATCTGTGAGCTGAGTTAATGCAAGGCACCCCTTCCAAGTGATGGCTCAGTCATCAAAGCATTGGAGAGCGATTCCTTCCCTCTCTGTCTGCTGAAAAAGCTGAAGYAGCTGGAAATGAAGCATCTCCTCCTCCAACAGCAGCTGCTGATCTTGCAACATGAGCACAGGTGACTGTGACTGCAGGTAAGGCATTCCCATCCCAAAGTGACCACACTTCCAAACCTTGGATGGGGCTTCCAACCAGTCAGCTCTTCAGGAGCTTCAAGGGAACAGAAAATTCAGTCAGCACTTCTGGTGCCTTGGTTTTACCCCACTATTGGTCAAATACTCAGTAAGGGGTTGGGTTTCTAGTTTTATAATCTGGAATTTTAGATTCAATTATTCATATTAAAAGCGTTACCTACTTGCAAGGAGCAAGACAACATATGGGTTGTCCAGAAAAGGACCTGTCTTCTTAAAGATTCTGTGGTTTGAACTTCATTTTTAACAACCAAAACAGCTGTTCCTCCAGACCCTGACTTCTTAGTCTCTGCTTTCTCTAGCTCCATTTAAAAAATTTTGGTTCTTTAGCTCAAAGAACTGACTTGCTAAGAATCAGTTGTGTTATGGTTTCACAGTCTCCAAACGATGATACTGTGACTGTATTTTTAAAAGTTGTCTTGTTAAGTGGTAACTACAAACCAGTATCAAGAATAGTTTCTACAATAACAATGCAAGAGAGTCATGAGATGGGACATTGGCACCAAGGCAGTAAATGGGAGAGGGTGGTTTGGGAAAGGTCTTTTTTGGCTGAATTCAATATCAGCAAACTTAATGCAAATCAAATAGATAAGTACCAATCTCTAGCCAGGTAAAGTTTGATATTACCCAAGCTTTATTTCATTCAGTATTAGCATTTGTTACAGAAACTTTATGAAAAACATGATATAACACTTTCTATGACAATTTAATTTAAGGGCTAGTAATATTTTACCTGTACAATCTATCCAACATGAGGGCAGACAGGAAATTGAAAATACATTGAGAAAATCTCTTAGTACTGAAATTACCTTTATGTTTGTACAATAAAATCACTGTCAAAAGATCTCATTACTTATCCAGTAAAAGATACAACAAAAACCAAGCCCAAGCTGAAATGTAAACCAAAGTAAAACAGTTTACTGAATCATCTAGAAATGATAAATGTTTTAGTAGGAAAAGGGAGATGATTCTACCCCTCTATCCCATTCCCAGACCCACTCCCCTTGGAGTACTGCATCCAGTTTTGGGGTGTCCAGTGTGTCTGAGACTTTAAAAAGAAGTTTAAAGTGATTTTAGGAATCTTTTGTTCGAATTTCCTATATTGCTGCCATCTTTTTTTCCTATTCATTCCAGCCATTGGTGGATACAGAACACTTGACAAAGAAGGAACTGAAAGCTGAGCAGCGACAGAGGCTGATGTGAGGCACTAACACTGAATTTTGTCAGTTTAGCATGGACATTATTGCCACTTAGTCTTTCACTTAGATTTCTAGCTACTCTTTCCCACAGGTGTTTGATTCAGCTGCACTGAATTCAGTACTTCCTAAGGGTTTCTTAACTTTTTCCCAAATCCTGCATGCACATGCTTGGCTTCTCAGGACTGGTTTTGGTTGGATTTCAGGTTTTGGGATGTTTTGCTTGGGTTTGGTTGGGTTTTTTTAATGTTTTTTTTTTTTTTTTTTTGTTTTTTTGGTTGGTTTGGTTTTGGTTTTTTTTTTCATTGCTTTTGTTTGGTTGGGGTTTTTTTGCTTAGTTTGGCGTTCTTTTTTCTGTTCGGTTTGGTTTTGGAGAGGGGGATATTTGCTTGGCTTTTGCTTAAATTATTAGCTAGTTTTCCTTTTCTTGTCTGAACTCCCCCTTGCCTTCAGCAAACTCTTCAGGAAGGCTTTCTTAGCTCAATTTGACCCTTAAGTACTTTGAACTCCTCAACTACTAAATATTTTCTGCATGGCTACGGTTATCCAATTCAAATTCTTGTTGAAAACGTTAGTAAAAACAAATAGAATTTCCAACATTGACATAATACTGAAATAATTTTTCTTGGGTGTTGGTGTCTTGGTTGGCGCTTTTTATTTGTTTATTTTCCTTTGGTTGCCTAGTGGCTCTTTGCAGCGTTTCTTTTTTGGACATATATATTTCATTTTCTTGTTAAATGGAGTTTCCAGTTAATTGGAGGCATTTCAGTTGTAGCTTTGCTACTGGTTTTGTCTGCTATGACAGATATCAAATATCTGAGGAACTTAGTCAAGTGTGAGACTTAAATGACTCCCACAACAACTGCTGAAATATAATTTCTATAGTTTACCTTTGAAGCCCCATAGGAACAGCAAGATTGGGAAGGTATGCATGCAGAACAAATAAAAAAAAACCCAAGGATGATATTTTTCTGCTTAAGGTAATAAGGATGCTTTACTTTCTGAAATAAGATTTTGCTTCCATTTGCAATTCCTCACATGACTGATTAAATCATAGTAATACCACCCAGCCTTCCATTATCTAYTGAAGTCAAGTTGCTTAGGTAAACATTTGTATTTGTAAAGCAATTATAAAAATAGAATTGTTTCATTTACCTTCTAAGGATAATGAGATGGCACTGACTGCAATTATGCTATAGTGATAATTTTTTAATTAATTTATTATTTTAGAACAAAATTTCAAGGTGGAGGTATATTTTTTTCAATAAAATTATAAACAGTCTGTTCATTTCTACTTTGATCTATCCAATCCACAGTAAAAATTATCACTTTTAGGGTAGCGATTAGCAAAATAATCACAAAAAGCAAATAATCACTATTAGCAAAATAGTTTTGAGCTAATATTTTGACATATTGCCTAATGGCAACAAGTCATCAATTGAGCTGTTTCCAACAGACACCACAAAAAGGCTTTTAACATATAACAGACTGTTTTAATATTGTTTCCCTGGAGAAAACATGTGAGCTTGACTCAAGTTCTCTGCAGTACATAAATATTTTATACATTAAAGAGGCTGCTGATGAATATCTGTATATCTGTATTGAAGAGATAAAGTAGACACAACATGGTTATTAGAAAAATTAGTCACTTTCCCTAATGGAGATTTCTGCTCTTCAGAGCTGAAGGTACTTCTAGTACACCAATGCATCTGAAGATATTTCACAGTAATTTCACRAGAGTGTGCAAAGGACAAACTTAATACAACAAAACTTATTTTAAGTGTTGTGAGCTAGTCTGCCTAAAACTGAGAATGAGTCATTTTGTTACTTGAAAGGATGATAAATGAAAATGCTGAATTTTACTTGGACCAAATAAGTGCTATTTAATCACACAAATTTACACTGCCTTTAATAGTGATGAAAATCTAGCAGGACCACTTTATCTCTCCTGCTGAGCATCACATAAGTCAAAGAAGAGGGACCATTTCCCTTTTGTGTACTCACAATGGATTTCAAATACTGCTGCACAAATGGTTCAATACAGGCTGTGGCCTGAAACAGTGCGCCAGGAATTTATTGGAAATTGCCCCTTATTCACCTTACAGCAGTGCTCTGCTGGGAAGGATTTCCAGTTCTATATCACATACTGCTCACAGAGAGCTGAGAAAGAAGAGTTGTTTTATCCACCAGACACAATTTCCATCCTCAGCACAGCCCAAGAAGGCAGGTGAAAAGCAACTTTGAGTGCGCCAGCTTATCACACAGACAAACCACACAAGCACCGAGCACAGCGGTGGAGCAAGGAGCTTGCTCTCTGTGATCATACACACACATRCCTGAATAAAGAAAACACCAAGCCTTTCCTAGAAACATCATCTTGTCAAATGCTGAGATACACAGTAAACCACAGTTCAAAAATCTTCCTGTCCCCAAAACTACAGCATAGAAAGCCTCACACCCCCCAGTGAAAACATCGACACAAATATTTTAAGCTAACACAGCGAAAATAGTTGATATAACTTTGTTTCCTACTTTATTCTTTGAGCCTGAATCTGTTTTTGCGAGATCCATTTTTAAGCATAGCAAGATCCAACTGTGAGCCATCTGCATGTGAAAGAGCAAATCTAAATGCAGATGAGCAAATACCCCYTTTACTCATGACCTGGGTGTCACGGAGCACCCTGGCACCCACACCCTTCTGCCAGGGTTTGACCTGGGAGCTGAGAAATCCAGCTACAAGATCAATTGAGAAAGCTGAAATCTGTAAATTAAATTCACATTTCTTGGAATGCAGAGGCTTTCAAAAGAGTCTTTGCAGGAGTGGCTGAGATATAAGATACATGACATTGAATAGTTAAGAAAGCAGTACAAATCAGGATGTTTGTATCCAGCATGACAATGAGCTCTGAGGAGCAGGATGCTTCTAGATCATTTTGTATTAGAGCCTTCTCCACCACATACTTCAGGAGGAGTCTGCAAATGCCACTACTGAGAACAAAATGGTTAACCAAGACACAATAGCAGCAGTGGAAAGCTTAAACTTTTATCCCACAAAGGCAATTTGCCAAGGAAGAGAAACATACCTGTGGGCCYAAGTAATTATTTGAGACTGACCTGAGACCAGAAGCAACCTGCTGGACTGAACCCAATGTTCCTCCACGTGAGAGGGCCAGGAAACACCTGCAGCACCCTTTGTCTTTAAAGTTCATGCTTCAAAGCAGCAGAAAGCCACAGCTGAAAGAACTAGGTATTTCAGTATGGCATAGTTCCTAGCTGTTTATTTAATAAAAATTCCCTTCTCCCATTTAACATCCTGCTTCAATATGAATTTAAAACCATCAATCTGCATGTTATCTACTGCCTTGGACAACTTCTGTTCCATCAGTGTCAAGATACCAACGTGCAATATCAAGCTTTTCAGCACAAATGTGGCTGCTTGTCTTCAAGCGAAGAGAAAAAACAGGCGATACATTCAGAATACCTGAATTATAGCAATTGGCTCTAAAAATTACAGCACCATAAATACATTCAATTTGACTTCTGGGTAATGGCAACATACAGAACAGAAATTATCTCAAGGTTTTAAAAGGAAAATAGATGCTTGCCAACGGGGCACATTTTAAAATAGTTCTTAGAAGGATCTCAACACTGGAGCACACTTGCRGAAACTAGAAAGATAGAAGTAATCTAAGGAAGTGAACTCTTTAAAGAAACCAAATAAATTATCATAATACCCTTAATTATTTGGGGGTTTCATCCTCCCTATTCAAMATCAGACAGCCTACCACATTTCCCTTCCAAAGAGGGAATTGTGATTCCAGGAATGCTACAGGAATTTCCACGTGTTCTTACTCTCATCTCCCTCAGTRAGACGCCTCTGGCTTGTCTTGTCTGGAAACACAAACGCAACCATCGTTTCCAAGTGAATGACTCATCTCAGCTTTCTATTCTGGCATCTCCTTATGGCTGCTGATATTTCACCTACGGCTCAACGAGGCGAAAACGGAAATCCTGACCTTCCCTCTTAAGTTAGCTCTTTTTTCCTGGTCATGCAAGGCAGCTCTCTGCTCCTTGTCACTCAAACCCACCCCTTCCATGTCACTGCCAATTCTTTTTCTCCCATCCAATCGGGCTAAGCCTTGGTTATTACTCTTTTAGGYCAGGCTTTCCTGTCCATCCATGCACCAAGGATTTGCAGCCACTATTTCCATCACAACACATCAATACCACCACAATTTGTTCAGTGCACTCTAAAGAAACAGSTCCTTGCTTCACTTCAGTGACCACTTCTCATATTTGCCCTTCTTTTTCACCACTATCTTAAAAGTCATCTCTTTTAAAGAGGAAATTCCTTTTCAGTGCGTGTATGTTGCATGTATGGTGTGATATTCACTGGTCCCTGCTGCTKTCAAGTCAATATTGAGCGACCCTTACCACACACACAAAACAAATACTGCAGAACACTGCACTCAAAGTATCAGAAATTAAGTCTTGTGGAAAGACTTCATAAATTACACACTAGGCAGGCACATGACAAAGAAAGAATGGGGGTGGAGGGGGAAATGGCGACTCCAAAGCTGGAGGATATCTGTAAGGAACAAGGACATAAGGGCACAAATGGGAACAGGCAGTCCCAAAGAGCAAGTGCTTCTTATGAGATAAAACAGAGGCAAGCAAAGAAAATATAAGATAGTGGCTGCACAGAAAAAGTCAACATAGGTGATGGTTCCACTTTTGCTGTAAATCTCCCCTCTCATGGAATCTTCAGATGTAAGTGATTTTTAAGCCCAAATCCCAGTGAACGGTGATGGGAGCAATAAAATAGTTTAAAATGAAAAGGTCCATCAGGGTGAAAGGATGCTCAGATTAGAGATAAGCTGCACAGAAGAACAAAATGACTGCTCTGATCTGTTCAAAATCAGCAGAAATCCTTTGAATAATTTTAAGTTAATGAATGAGGTTTTGGTTTGGAGGGAGGGACWGAGAGGAAGAAAAAATAAATTTTAAAATTCAAAATTAATTGGAAAGAAGGATTTACCCTGAAGGAAGCTGAAAAACTGGAAACACTGATTTGAGCCATTCTTATTGCCAGGTTAAGGAAYTTGTCTTCTGCAATTGCATCTCTCRAGTCTTTKATCAATCTAAATACATTAAAAATGTGCAGTAATTATATGAACAATGTCAGTCAGCATTGCCTTATTAAAATTAGTTTATTCAACAAGTCTCTTCTTTCCACACAAAGCATGAAGAGGACAAACATCCCATGGCTCCTGAATTAAAATTTTAAACCCATCTTTGTACACTTTTTTAAACTTAARTATAATCAAAAATCCTAGAGGTAGCAGAAAATACCTGATCTATAGATAATAGTTATTATCACATTCAAGGAACTTAATAAAAATTAGATACTRAAATTTTGAAGTAGTTCTATTTCTTATTTAAAATTATATCTCATACTTCCTTGCATCCTTGTTTCATGCATCCTTTTCAAGCCTTGTTCAAAAATTTCCAGGTCTTTGATAATTTTCTCCTCTAAAAATATCCCCAAATTCTTTTACAACAAATGCTAAATGAAATGTTGTACATTCCTTCTGAAGAAAGTTCTCACACAGTACAATTACAWATGTCAATCTGAAACTGTCAAAATATCTCAAAAATAAACCTTTTGAAACTGCAGGAATTTAAGTGCTTCAGCATCCTGATGGAAAGCTTTCTTTCAGGTCAACAGAAAATGGCACACTGTCTGGAGTGAAGCTTTTTGGTTGGATCCCCCTATCCTGCCCCATCAGAGCCACTCAAATTTTATTCCCTGGTACACAATTAGATGACCAGCAGATTATTAGCTAGAATTTGGGCATATTTAACTCTAGCACCTGGTGAGGGAAGGTGTGTTCCTCCAATGGTTTACATGCAAAACAGAAGTGGAGTCTGAGCTGTGCAGGGACAGGGAAGATTGTGTTTCATGGAAGTGGTTTGAAACAGCACATTTTGAGACAGCTCAGTACAGGAAAATATTATGCTCTGTAACAACAGAGCAACAGTGAAGCTTTTCCCTCTATTTTCTTGACGGGCAAGTATCCAACTTTATTAATAAGTGAACTCAGAAAATCCATCCTAGTCTTACAAAATGCAGGTGTATCTTGATTTTAAGTAGTGAAGAGATGACTCAGGTTCAGGTGCTCGTTTAAACATTAGTTTTTCTCCAGACCTGAGACTGCAGATTTAGCTCTTCAGGGTTTTCATTCTGGAGATCATATTTATTTTTCCCCCTAGAAGTACCTCTAATAGGTGACTACTYATGTCCACAAATATTTCATAGAATCAATAAGATTAGAAAAGACCCCTGAGATCATCACATGATTAGATCTGCTTGCTTGAGCTGGTAGTGAGGAGATACATGAATCCCAGTCTGCATCAAGGAGCAGCGTTGCTCTTCAGGGCCTTTCTTAGCTTGATGAAAAACTGAGCTAATGAGGCTTCTGTTAATTTKTTAGCTGTGAGAAATACCCACTAATCACCCATCAGAAATTACCATGTCCTACATGACACTGTTGTAAGAGAGGAATGAAAAGATCACTTACCTGTTCTGCTTTGCAATTTTTGGAGCCAGGTTACTCCCAAGGTCTTGCATCTGTCACACACCCCTCACACTTTCACCAGTAAAATTTTTTAGAGGCCTGGATTGGTTTGGTGGCAGTRGTCAGTTGGTTGTTTTTGTATTTTGGCTTTGGGGTTTTTTTGGYTTTGTTTTGTTAGRGGTTTTTTAACCATCTTAT
This sequence comes from Malurus melanocephalus, assembly GCF_030028575.1. Classification (NCBI taxonomy): domain Eukaryota; kingdom Metazoa; phylum Chordata; class Aves; order Passeriformes; family Maluridae; genus Malurus; species Malurus melanocephalus. The sequence goes on from NW_026623252.1 coordinate 735,999, forward strand.
AATACATAGAAATTTCTGGACATGTCCAGGCCAAGGCCAAGTCTGGTTTTTAACTTACACACTTGCTTTCAGAGAAGATGACCAAAAMAATCTATTTGTTCAACTTCTTGGAGAGGGGGAAAAAGAAAAAAAAAAACCAGAGGAAAGATTGGTCACACTCTGCAACTGCCTCTGTTGGCAAGAAAAGGCAGTATGGTGGTCCATCATCTTCTTCAGACTCCAGAAAGAGACACCAACTGGCCCAGAACAATCTTGTTCCAATGATTTAATGATTGGCTGGGAGTTTATTTTCAAATAAGGGAGGGAAGAGATTCAGAGGTCAGACAACTTTTGCATCCAAACACTAGGAAATCACAAAACCAGGAAGAGATTCATGCATCAAAATTAACCACTARTATTTAACCCCTCATGAAGAGTTCCCATCCATTGTCACTTAGTAGACAGCTATTTGCAGCAGYTGTCTGCTCTAAAAAATATTGAAAACCAAAGCTCACAATATCTTAAAGAAAAATGTATCCATGTCTTCTCAGCATCAGCAGATTAATGCAGACATATCTGGAACTTTAAAAGAGGAGAATAATATTTAGGAAAAGTATCTGGATTTATAAACACTAGAAGAGCTCACTTTGAATTAGAGACCACTGAGCTATTCCAACACTTTTACATGCTTTTTGTGAAGCTTAGAACCACTTTATGTAGTGAATTTGTCAAGTGTAGCACTGACACACTTATCTGGACCTTTAGAACAGGATTCTTGAGCTTYACCTTGAAAGAGGAAGAGACACAAACTTGATGACAGCAGATACAAGTGATCCTCATAAWCACTTTAGTCCCAGTGGAACTCATTTTGTTTGTAACACAGCTTGGTCACCTCTTGCCCTGTTATAAAAGGATAACTTGTCTGGACGTGACAGATCAAGGCTGGGGAACAGCTCCAGTTTATGCAGACCAGCACACACACATGAGCTCCCAACACGAACTGGAAGCTCCTCATGGCTCACTGAGCTCCCAGAACCAGGCTTACAGACAATCTGTGAACAGAAAGGGACGACAATGACTCAACTCCTTACACATTGCAAACTATCTGCTATTATGAATTACTCATTCAGGCTCTAAACACCATATTTAAATGTGTGAATCTTCTCACTTTCTTGTTAATAGTGAAGGGCACAGTTGCATTTACATAYCTCTTTGAAGGTTAGTAAAGCAGTTTATGCCAGATCCTCCTGGAGGAGGAAACTGGTRCACACTCACAGTTTTGTTGTTTTGGGTTTTTTAAGTTACTGTTACTTGTCAAATAGTTGTACGTCAGAACACATAAAAAAATATCTCAATTCAGGGTCATGCCCGTGCCAACAGGAAAATCACCATGCTGTCTACCAAGAATCAGTTATTCCCCAGACAATAATTAATGCTCAGGCAATAAACTCCTACGTGTGGATAAAACTAATTCATAATCATCACAGCTAGAACAGTGAGGTGAASCCACGCTGGCTGGACATCAGGTGCCCAAAGTCATTCCGCCACTCCACTCCTTAACCGAAGAGGCAAAACAGAACTAAAGAATTGTGGGTCAAAATAAGGGCAGAGAGAGATCCTGCAGCAACTGCCATCACAGGCAAAACATACTCGACTTGGGCAAATTGGGGTTTCAATATTTGTATTAACAATTAATACAATCTGTGTTACCAAAACCAGAAGAGGCAAATATTCCACACTAAACACTGCACTTCTTATGCCCTCAGATTATTAAGACAGTGCTCACTCTCAGAATAAACAATATCTTAATTTGTTATGCCCTCTGGAAGAAGGAGATGGGACACGCAAGTCAGCCTGATTTACTGGACCAAAAAATAACTATATATAAACTGCTTGTTATTATATGTCCATGCTAATAAAGTTAATTTTTCCACCAGAAAACATCTTGACAGTTAACTAATACCTACAAAAAATGTACAACATCAAGAAAAGTGCAATTAATGCACAATGTCAAAGAAAAGTGCAATTAATGCACAATGTCACCTTAGCTGGGTGAAGCAATTTAATGTCATTTAGTCAATTTTCTTTTTTATTAGTGCTTCCCTAATACTTTAGTTCATTTCAATATGTTTTTCAGAATATCCTTCTGAAAGCAAGTAGTAGTAAGTCAAGCCATTATAGAAAGATATTCTACCCCAAATCCCATTAGTTTGCGATGGGAGGAAGCAGTTGAGATTTATTTGGTTTTCCTATTCTAAAAACTAATTCCGACGTAGCACACTCAAATGACAAATGCATCTTCTTTTCACAGATATTTCTCTCCATAGAAATAGGTTTTAAAAAACCCTCAGTTATTATAATAAACTAAGACATGCACCTTTATAGTCTCCAATCTCTCAAATTTATTTTATTTTTAATATAATAATTTTAAGTTATAACATTTTAATAATTAATTGTAATAATTTTTAATATTTTCATATCATAGGTACAATACACATAATGACATCTAAACTGTAGACCACAACTATCCAAACATTTAATGTAGTRAGCCAAAACAGATTATAATGAAACATATTCTAACCCGAAAAAATCTTGTCCATGATRCTATATAAAATCTGAAAGATGGTTCACACAGTGAGGCAAAACAAGTATAATGTCGAAGCCTTATTTCACTGATCTGGTKGGTACAGACATATTGGGAAAGGGGTAACACAAATTACAGGAGTTCATCTCAGTTTTTAAAGGAAACCATATGTACAGAGAAGAAAATATCATAGCAATTAATATGAACTGGGAGTTTCTAGTTATACACAATAAAGAATGTTGAAGAGGCAAAGCTTAAATTTTTCAAAGCATAATGAGAGAACTGTACAACCAGCAGAACTGAAGAAAACAAAAAGAAATGTTCTATTGCAAAAATAGCAATTTCCAAAACACTGCCAGTATTACATGGTAACATTTTAACTTCATAATAGAAAAGGAAGACAAAAAAAAACAGTCAAAAATCCTTTGCAACCCTCTTCACCCCAGAATGCAGAGCYATATTTATGTGACAAGATCAAGTGTTTGACTCCAAAACTAACCCTGTAAGATATTTAGAATCTATTTCAGACTAGACAGCACTTGCCCTACCAAATACTTGCACCCAAACCCAGCCAAAGAGGATGATGTGGGAGCCAAAGAAACAGCAGAACGGCTGATAATGATTTAATGTTTCCAACTGAGTTATCACATAATTATAGCATCTACTGCAGTTATGGAACTAGACTGTGTCAATGTACCCTATGGCAAAACATTTTGTTCTACTCAAGCTATATCCATATGGGGCAAAGATATTTAARCACCAGAAATAACTGTTATATCGGATATCAGATATTTAGAGACTTGCAGAAGGTGCCTGCAATGATACTGAAGGAGCTTTTGACTAAGAGAGGTGCCTTTAAAATACACAACACTTAGGACGATATATATTTATATAGGGTGATATATTCCCCCAAGCAGAAAATACAATTGGAAAGCAGAAATCATTATATGGCATGTCGCTGGCCCAAGTGCCTCCATCAGCTTTGTATTCCTTACTGATTTCCTCAACATCTAGAAGACAAAATCAGGTATCTTCTGCCAAATAACCTGAGATGCACTACTAATATGTTTTTTTTTCATATAAAAGGTAGTGTAATGAGGGATGAAAATCATTCTGGTTTAATATGAATTAAAGACTTGTTCTTATCATGCCTTGATATATTTTTTTAATTGCTTTATAGAAACATCCTTATACGAAGCATGAAGTCAGTAGAACTGTTATGTAAAACTATATTTCCTCCCTCACAAGCAACATCATATTTTTATTTCACTGTCATTGGGACAAAAGATCACTGCAAAATCAATCAAAGTTGGTGGTGAGGCCCTGGCACACATTGCCCAAAGAAACTGTGGATTCCCCATTTCTGAAGCGTTCAACAGGATGTTACATTGGGCTTGGAGCAATCTGGTCAAGGGAAGGTGTCCCTGTCCATGGCAGGAGGGAGTTTGAAAGTGATCTTTAGGGTCCCTTCCAACCCAAATCATTCTATGATTCTATGATATTCCATCTTTGCAGAACTGTGCTATCACACTTTTTCGCCGCAAAACTATAAATTGATGGCACCAAGCTTGAACTCGGTTTCAAGGAAAAAAAAAACCAAAAACAACACCAAACTTTTAGTTCCATATTTATGACTCAGAACACAGTAGAAACATTCTTATGCATTTACCAAAGGCACTGATATTACCTACGTGTCATGCCAAAAGGAGCCATCAGAAAGGTATATATTTGAGCTGTGTGGGAGAAGGGGGCCTGGTGTCACTTGCATAGTTTGAAATTCAAAAGCAGCTTTAAAAAATAATTCAATTAGCTCATGCATCTACTGTGAGTAGGAGGTCTCATTGGAGTTGTCAGAGGAAATGCTATTTAATCAACATAATGTCAATCAAGTGCTTGTCAAACCTACTACAATTTTTCAAATTCCAGAATGTTTCAAACAATAATTGATGAAAAATTATATGTARAGATTTGGCCACTTTAAAATAAATTGCAGTATTTGAGTCTTTTCAAGAAGTTTCTGGCAGGAGACATTGTTCCTATGTTTATTTTAAAAGCCTCCATTTCTACAGTACAGAAGCAATGTTTAATACCCATCCGCCCAAGCAGGATTTGGACCATCTACAAGAACATTTAATTACATAATTTTGAAATTACATGAGACAGGCATTCATTTAACCTGAGYTGCATTACAGCAAGAGTTTCAGAAGAGTGAACCATGGGATCATCCAGATACAGGCTGCCCCAGAAGTGTGGTGGGGTAGGTTCCTCCTGGAAACTCACACCCGCTGCTGCACCCACCTCAGAGGTCAACCTGCTTTACATTGGGCAATTTAATGGCACTGCCTGGTGCACCAAAGGATTAGAACAGCATTAAATACTCTAGAAAAGACAAGATGATACACTCTGAGGAAGGCCCAGAAGAAGCTGCAAGAAGTCAGGGCTACCACTGAAGTCAGAGCTATCTATAGATAGGTCTCAAGGCCAGCTKCTGACCTTGGCTTTGATGTTTGAGGAAGGTAAGCCTAGAAACCCTTGAATTTTCACACACTGTTATGCTGCCCTCCCAGACGTCAGCATGGTGAAAACCGTGGAAAGGGCAGAGCAGGCACCTGGAGACAGTAGTGGGCAAAGTAACATGTGAAAATCTTGTACAATTTCATCTTTCTGGAGGACTAGGAATCAGAATCTCTGAAAATTTCTGGTACAACCTCCTTCTACAACCTCAGTTTACTACCTCTATCCATATGCCCATAAAATTTCTTGTAGGTAACAGAAAACTTTTTTTTTTAAATGAAGAGAGAGTCCAGACAGCAAATGAGATCAACATTATTCCATAGCTCCTAACTACTGCCTGTTGGAAATACCATGAGTTTGCATCATGAAATATGTAGTTTAGGCTGGGAGCAATGTGGTGAGGCACCACAAGGCTCATGATACAAAGGAACTGTGAATGCTTCTCCGGAGGACTAAAACCAACACATCAGCTTTTCCCAGCAAAGAACAAGTTCACTTCTGGTAAGTGTCAGGTCACACAACAAAGCACATTCAGGCTTATGCAGAAGTACATTAAAAMCYATGATGGATGAAAGAGCTTCATAARCATTTGTGAGCTCCAGCAGGAGCTCTGGGCGCAGCTAAAGCTCRCAAATTCAAAAGGAATTATTCATAAGAGGAACAGGTGCTCCTGCAGCATTAGATGAACAAACCATTAGGCCCAAATCAAATGTAAGAGTTCATGTTTTTACACTTGAGACTGGTTACCAGCTCCCCCTTAAATGAGGGTTTACCACAACTACACAAACTGCAACAGTAGACTAGAGATAAACAGATTTACATAAACTGGTACAGTAATAAYGTACAGTATTGGCAAAACTACAGTGACGCCCTACTCAAAGTAACAGGTAGTTTAAAAAGCTAAGTTTGATTGATACATTTTTTTAATAATTGTACCCATGAGAATTCTTTGCAGCCTTCCAGTTAGTTCAAGTTATAAAAGCTGAATTTCTGAGAAATTTAATTTCATTTTTCTCTGCTTTGGAGTCTAACATTCTGGTCAAAGGCTTTTGAAATCACTGGGTTGTTTTGCACCTACTGCCAGAATCAGCCAAGGAATGAAGACRGTCTCCTCTAATCATATTGAGTTACAAATTGCTATGAAGACAGCTAGTCCTTCTGCAAAGCATGATTCAAAACGTATATACTTGTATTAGGTAYATACAATAAAGAAATTATTGGGGGTCCCCAAACCAGACAGACCTCGGAGAGCAGCTGCAGAGGAGAGAGGAAACTATTAGAGGGCTGGAACATCTCTCATGTAAGAAACWACTGTTTTGGGAAATGCTAAGTCTGGAGAAGAGATTGTACCTGGGGGACCTTAATGTAGTCTTTCAATAAAAGGGGTAGAGGGAAGGCAGACYTATAAGAAAAATGCAGAGGGAGGTTTTACCAAGGTCTACAGTGTCAGGACAAAAGGAAATTGATTTGGACTGGATTAAATTAAATTTAGATGGTTTAAAGTAAGTCTTTTTTGGTTTTTTTTTGTTTTTTTTTTTTTAGCACACACAATGAGGGTGGTGAGGCCCTGGCACAGGGTGCCCAGAGAAGCTGTGGCTGCCCCATCCCTGGAAGTGCTCAAGGCCAGGTTGGATGGGGCTTGGAGCAACCTGGTTTAGTGGAAAGTGTCCCTGCCAATGGCAGGGGKGTGGATTAGACAAGCTTTAAGGTCTTTTCCCACCCAAACCATTCTATGATTCYATGAACCATCCAACAGCTGACCGGGATAACCCTAATTTTCAAACAAGAAACCATCACCATAGATAGCTTTGGACTAGATGGTTTTTGTGGGGCTTKGGGGATATTTTTTTTTTGTTGGTTTGGGGTTTAGTTTTTTTGGATTTTGATTAAGTCCAAGATGTTTCAGACAAGCAGCAGACAGGTAATTAGTTGTAGAAATGCATGTAGCATTTTATACCTTTAAACTGGACAACTAAACATGATGAGCTTCACACTCTTCATCACCACCAACAGAAGCACTTGARAACTCAGAATATTGAAAGTGCTCCGGTTGGTGTCCTTGCAGAAGTGGACCTCAAAGTATTTATTACCATAACCTGTCACCAGAGAACTACTTCTATGTAGCAAATGCACTATATATGGATGCATTTTAGTTAAAAGCCTGAAAAATCTGAAGAATTTGGGGGATAGAATGATGATTCAAAACCTAAATAGCACATTTAGATGCCTTTCTGTTGCCACATCTACCCTCTGCATCTTCTAAACTAATCTAAACAACCCAGTCAAACAGGCTCCTGCCTCCACTGAGAATCACAATTTTAATGGACTTCTGTTTCATACTATCACAAACTCTATAGTCCATTCCAAAGACACAGGATTGCAGTTTTATTTGAAGGTCTTTTTCTTATTGTCAGGTTTCCCCTATATCATTAGAAAGAATGAATGTTTAAATTGGCAATCACCCAAGTTATGCTTTTSCTTCTTTATGGTTGTTTGTCACTGTGTTTCAAAGAAGCTCAAATGCAATTTTCAGAATTTATTACAACCTATTTTAAGTAGTACAGAAGGTCCGATGACAATTTTTTTTCRTTTTACTGTTTGGTATAAGATGGGCATTCACATTTAATCATATCCAATGATTACCTCAATGAATACAAATGTGTTACATTATCTTTAAATAAATGAATGTCAATATGTTCCAGGGTAACAGAAGTAATTGCATATTGATAACAGTCATTACCATAAGTCATGGTTGCTGGCAGAAAACCCACTTGTGTTTTTTAATAAGGTGCAATATTATGGTCTATTTTGAGATGATAGCTTTCTATTTCCCCATACATAATACAGTATCACTTCAATATAGCTGGCAGACGCTGGAAATAGATAAAAATTCAGAATGCAAACCTGCAAACTGTAAGATTTTACAGTCTTTTGAAACTAGTCTGGATAGTCCAAGTACCTCAGAAAAAGCGATAGGAGGGAGTCATTATCTGTGCCAGGCTGATGTACCTTCTGTTCCACTCACCACAGCAGATAATAGCAACCAGCAMATTATCCCAAATTGATACAACCAGATATTTTAGACTTTGCAATGTAGCTCATTGCAGTTTGCAAAGTAATSTGAAAGACTCTTGAGAAAGGGACACCTCTCCCTTGTTTTTAAGGGGCACAAAACTTTAAAAGCTAACTCAGATATTTTGTCTGTTACAGGAGAGTAAGAAAATTCTAACATCCTATATCAGGATTGGAGGATCTTGTACTGCACTGCCTCTGCACTTTATTKCTTTAAAGCAGCAGAAAGACAAAAATTGTTCAAACAAGCAGACARCTGCAGAGTCCTGCAGTGTGGATMGATTATCCCCTGGAAACTGCCCAGGCTGGAGATGACTGTGCAGCAAGCTTTGCAAAAAAYGCTTCTGAGGAGTCTTATCTGAGCAAGGATTTTAACATGGGTCAGCAGCGTGTGGATCAGCAAGATCACAGCAAGGTCAAAGCTGAGTGGCAGCTGTGAGGCCATATCCAAATACTCTGCCTGGTTTTGAGCTCCACACAAAGTATCAACGATTTGCCCCCAGTGTAGGCAAAAATAAGAGTGCACCTTCAACTTGCCAATGAGGCARAGGCTTTAGTTCATGAAGTGTAGAAAAAACACTGAAGAAACATGTTTTATTCGCCCTGGAGAACAGGAGGCTTGTAAGAGGTAGGTGTTGCTACTGCTCTCAGCAGCCTAAAGCATAGCTGTGGAGAAGACAGAGCTCCTACTTCTCCCCAAACAATCAGTGAAAACACAAGCAACAAATACTGCCTGCAGCAGTGGACACTCCCATTGCATGAAAAAAAAATTGGAATTTCACAATGGAGTGGACAGACCCTGGCAATACCTGTTCAGAGAGGATTCATGACCTGTGGAGACTTCCAGAACCCAAAGAGCTGGACCTGCCCAGGGCAGAGTTAATTTCCTTCACAGCAGCTCATACARTGGTGTAGGTTAGATTTTTGACCAAAACTATTCTGGTAACACAGTGATGTTGTAGCTTTTGCAGAGCAGCATAGAGGGCTTTTTTTTGTCACTCTGCCTCGCCAGTGACCAGACTGGAGAAGGGTATGCAGTAGGCTGGGAGGGGACACARCCAGGCAGGTGATACTAACTAGAAATCCCATATCATATAAAATATCATGCTCAGCAGTAAGAGAGGGAAAAAAGGGGGAGTTTGGAGAGTTTGCCATCTTTTGCTCAGAAACCAGCTGGGCTTCAGCCTGCGTGCAGCAGGTGTTGAGTGATTGAGACTGAATCACTTCACAGAATCACAGCATTAGCACTGTTCAGAGGGACCTCTGGAAATAACCCAGTGCAATCCCCCTGCCAAGGGAGGGTCACACAAACCAAGTGACACTGGTGGTTTTGAATGTCTCCAGAGAGGGACACTACATACCCTCCCCGGGCAGGCTGTGCCAGTGCTCTGCCACACTCAGTGTCAAGAAGCTCTTCCTGACGTTGAGGTGCAACTTCTCATGGTTTAGTTTATGACCATTGCTCCTTGTCCTGTCACTGAAAAATGCCTGGCACCATCTTCTTGACACTCATCTTTAAGACATTTATATGCATTAAATATCTTCCTTTATTTTTCCTCTAGTGAAACAATTTTATTCCCTTCCCTCTTGACACCATCTAAGCCAGCCTCCTGACAGTCACRGGAGGGCTTAAGTGAAGGATTCAGGAGAAATGCAGGTGATCAGCTCCACCAGAGCACTGTGCCCTCCCTTGGGAATGCACTGCCACYCCAACCCACCACACCTCCCAAAGAACACCCAAACCAGCACTGCAGGGAGAACCTCACTTACAGATACTCATAACACATTCACGAGCTGAACACACAATAACACTGGTTTGTAGCACAGTTGTGCCATTTCATTGCAGTCTCCGGCAGGGAAAAGGAAAGTGTCAGCTCTAACTTTGCTTAGTCATGGGCACAGAGATAAAATGCTCAGGCATCCAGAGAACACGACATTTGTTTCTATGCAACTGTTCCATCAAAGTCTCAAGCCCGAAGCTTTCTATCCAGCAGCCAAAGCCCATAATTTTTAAAAAGCCAAATATTTTTGAAGTGTTATTGTGAAAAATGAAGTTCACTCTCCTGTTAAAATTTAAAAGGTTTTAATAAATGACAATAGGATATATAAAAGCAAAACAATACTGCGCTGGGTGCTTGGTGATCTGTCAGAGGCATGCCTGCTATTGACAGGAGACATCTTTAAATACATTTTGTATTGTATCAGCTTAATGCTTATTCATAGTCATTTATACATATTCAGACTTTTCCAGGAACTGTTTACCATGGATTCGCCTTTTTAGGGCATGGGCAGTGATGATGTTTATGCTCCTGGGGTCTGTGCGTGTGGCCCCTATTCCGTGGTTTCAGCAGATGGTCCTTGTCCATGGGGAAGTGTCCATAGCCCCTGATGGGTCACGGCACCCCTGGGCTGTGCATGCAGGTGTGATTGTCTGAAGGTTGGGGTCCATGCAGGTGTGATTGTCTGAAGGCTGGGGTCCATACAGGTGTGATTGTCTGAAGGTTGGGTCCATGCAGGTGTGATTGTCTGAAGGTTGGGGTTCTCCAGCCAGGCTCCTTTGTGCAGCAGAGGACGGACATTCTATGAGCTCCTCTGACCAAATGGCTTCTCCACTACATATCCCAAAGCCCCTCTTCCTTTCACTCCCACGTTTTTGCAGTCAGGGTCTGTGCTGATTTAGCAGCCAATGGCCAGGAGGTGTTGAGCTCTGATCCTTTTCTCATGTATTCTTTTCTCCTTATCTTTTTGGTCAGTTTGGCTGCAGCCAGGGCCCCATTCAGAGTCTTAGTGGCTCTCCCTGCAGCTTTTGTACAGTGTTGCTATAATGTGCAAAACAATCCTTCATGGAAATGTTTAAGTCACAAGCCATCACACTTCAGTTATTGCAAGTTAACCACAAATACTTTAAAACAACATCAGCTGTATTATAACTGTATCTGAGTTACAAAAGAGAAACCAAAAACACCACTGATTATTTCACCGTGTCTGCATAACTAAGTTACTTATGCAAAAAAAGGCAACATTGTACGGATAGCACCCACCTTAATATCTGTGAAAACCAACACTATAATATGTGTTTATAATCTTATCAAGTAAATGCCTCAGAGGCAGGCCCTGCAAGTAGCCCACACTGCCCCGAGCCCCCATGCGGGTGGGCACGGCCACCAGGCAGCACGGTGGGGCTTGGGGCACACATCAAGGCTGGATGTGATGTTTTTTGTGGGGTTTTGTTGGTTTTGGGGTGTGGGTTTTGGTTTTTGTTCCCTCCGGCCTAGGCTCGGTCGGTCCCGGCAGTTGCCTGGCAACCCCGCTCGGCTCAGCAAGCGGGGCCGAAGCTTAGCTTCTCTAATTAATTCTTTTTAATTACATTTGCTAATTAATTGTTTTAATTGATCATAGGCAGTGTGATTTTTCCGCTGTGGCCGGTACGTAGCAAAGGTTTTTACATGAGCCGCCGTTGTTAGAACCCTGTTTGGCAAAATTACTGAAAACTAAGTTTTGCTAAAGCGACCTTGATGCGTGTCAAAGCACAAAACCTGGAGGAGAGATGCATGGCCCAGAACTGGACACAAAGGAGGCACAATTTATGCACTACAAGGACATTTTGCAGAAACCAGAGATAAAGAAAAAAAAACTAACAAAGACAACTCAGCAATTGTGCTGAAACCCTCTCTGAGAAAAAGATAACAAAAAGACCGTGAATGTGGGCTAATTAGCATGAGAATGGAGAAATCAATAAAAGATAGAATRCTAATTAATTAAGAGAATTATGTAATTTATAGCCAATGAACATTAATTGCTTTGTKTGCTAAAAACGTATAAATATTGAGAAGTTTTCAAAGTGAGTGTAGGTGTTTGGGGAGTGACCACACACACCTGAGTGCTGTGGATAAAGTCATGTCTGCCTTCTAATACTAAAAATAATRTTAGTTTGCTTTACCCCGATGTTTTTGGCAACAAGAGGACACCGCCACCACAAATCATGAGCATCAGCAGTGTTCAAAGGTTTGTCCAGTTGAACTGCTGGTGTTCTCTCAGAGAGGAAAGGGATGCTCCTTTGGCTTCAGAAATGGCTCTGGATAGGGGTGATATGAAGGAAAGTCACCCCTTCCACTGTGCCTTTCTTGTCCTTCACAGAAAAAACACACTTCCTGAGAGCACCAGGAGCCTTACAAAGCCTGCAGGATTCACCACAGACCTCAATTCTCTCCAGTTCCACATGTGAGATGTGGAAAACATTTCTCTCTGTGACATCCACCTCATGATACAGCTTCTGTGAGGGAAGAAAGGTCAATAAAAAGATGTCCTTCAGTAACYATTTGTGACTGAGCACATGGACTTAAAAAAAAACCCCTCACTTTTACATTCTACTTATTTTTAAAGGTAGAGGTCTGGCAATGTTGGTAATTAATGCAAGTGTACTGCAGTCAATTTGAAAGTGGGCATGTAAAAAATACTGAATTTGTAATATTTGACTGCCTCATGAAATAAATCTAATTTGGACATCAAACATTTTTGCAGTGAATAAGCATTTCTATGAATTTCAATGCACATAGTTTCCTATAGAGTGAAAATTTTATGGAAAGTTGAACAATTCTGAGCTGCAAATACTGTGTGTGCTTACTTAGCAGTTTTATGAGTAGCCAAGTTGTGGTAGCTATCAGGTATCTTTTTYTGCTGTGTGCTCTTCTTTAACTTCACAGCAAGTATAAAGGTTGTTCTTAGGAGAAAATCGCCTTTCCACTGAGAATTAATCTTTTTTGGTATGCTCTCTATTTCTGGCTTTCACTATTCTGCTTCTGTCAAAATCCAGGCTCTTCTACAAGGTGACTGACACATTAACTACCCCTTCCTTCCCTCAATTTTAATAATAAAGGATCTACAGACATACTGATTTGTTTATGCTTTTGTGCATTTTCTGTTAAAGGAATTTTTCCTTTCATGTGACTATTCTGCTCTACTTTGATGCTGAAATGGACCCACACTGTTAGAACTATCCAATGAGGACCAAAGAAGTCAATACTTGTCTGGTCTGTATAATGTGTTTCCTACCATTTTTGGGGTTTTCAAAATTTTAAAAGGATTCTCAGTTAACTGTAGTAACTCTGAAATTGGACAAAATTGTCATGGATAATTCTGTGAAGGTCTCTGCTCACTGAAAGCAAAAAGGAGAAATGAGACTAACATTGGTAGTACTTATAATGCACTTAGGTACARTGGCAAAGCTGTGCTCAATATTTATCAGTCTAGGAAAAGTTATGTGACAAAAGGGGATTCAAGCAGAAGAGGTTATGATTTCAAAGGAAACTTTGAAGATGAGGTTGATTATATTCAACAGGAGATGCATTATTTTAAAAACAACAATATTTCAATTATTTCCATGTATGCCATAATATTACAGTTTTGACCTCTGTCTCTGTACTTACACATAGAAACTATATTATAATGTGAGTTACCCAAATGAGATAAACCCTAATTGTGAAGGGTGAGGACATGGTAGAAATAGCAATTATAATGGATTTCCTGTGTGACGGGCTGGTAACTCTGTTCCTGAGTGATGCAAATGAGATCAGAATTTAGTGCATGGTTCTGTTCTCCATTTCTAAACCGGTTACCTCCCACTATGGCAGATGTGAATACATATGGGAGAAAGAACAGAACAGATCAGATCCATCTAGTGGGAGGACAGGAACAATGTACATATTGATCTACTACATGTAACCACAAATCAAAGTCAGAATTTTCACATGGAACAGGAACACATGTATTTGTTTCATATATGACAAACTTGCATTTTTCATAAGCATGACATTTAAAATCATGTCAAGTGGTATCACAAAAAGATATGATAAAGGAACACCAGAAGTTATGTCACTAGCTATTCTTTAAATCAACACATTCTACTTTATTAGCTTTACAGCTAATGTTAAATTCAGTATTTTTCTATGTTTGAGCTTGGAGTTCTTTAAATATATCTATTAGGAACTGAAATATTTCTAAGAAATAGAGCATGGTAGAAAGATTTTATTTCTAATTCTTCATTYCTGCCCTGTCTGTATCCTAGCTCTTAATGCCATTATTATTTGTTATTTTTTACAGTGGCTGGTTTCCTGGAATGCATTTTCTAAGATGAGTTCATGGTAACTCTTAATTGTGATGGGATCTTGTTGATGTTTCTGTCACATAGTAAAAAGTTACCTTTAGAACAAAAGAGCTGAAGTCATGAAGGAAAATCATCCAGAAAGTTTCTGATTTATAAAAATATGTAAATTATGCAAAACTAAGTCTTGCCTGAAGGGTGAGAGACAGGAAGTCTTAAAGTAAGTTGACACAGTTTGTGAAGTGACAGACAGGCAGTTTTTAAAATTGTAAGGAATTCAAAGAAAAAAACCCTTAGTTAAACTGAAAATCGCACATCTCCGTAGGTCTGAAGTAAATGTTTCCTGGGATAATTCATTTGCTAGCGTGAATGTCCAGCAGCTTGGTGCATGAGAGTCAGCCCTCTCTGGTCAAAAGTTTAATGGGATATGGGTTTCATTAATACTTCCACCAATTTTCCTGTATTTTTCCATTTCTACACTAATCAGAAACAGTAATTGAGCTGCTGATTTGTTTCCTCTCTCTGTTGTATTTTACTGCAGATGTCCTCAGCAAGGATTCACTGCTGCCATAAAAAACTGTTATTGATGATGAAAAATGCATTAGACCAAATTATTCCTTCAAAACTGGCACAGCCCTTGCAAGAAAAGGATGAAGACACCACGTGATAGTGAAGGATGTAATTCTTGATGCCCAAGATGATGGCAGTGGATCCTAGCACAGAGATGCCCCTGTTCACCTGCCAGCTGTGTTGTTTACCAGTTTTATCCCTGCTCAGAGGACAAGAGTCCATATTTCCTCAAAAAGATAATAACAGTCTAAACCTAGTAGTGACTTAGAAACTGAGAGGAGGCAAAAATAGAAAAACAAATACAAAATGTAACTAAGTGTAAAGCATCTCAGCTTGGTGGAAATGAGATTATCTTTTTTTTTGAGATGCCTTCAGTCCCTCGTGCACATGGTAAATTMTTTATTAATATCACCTGGTACAACAATTATGTGAAGAAAAAAAGACAAAACTGAGGCCATGGTAATCAGTTACCAAATATTCACTATCTAGATTTTCAGTAGAATTTTTTTAATAGTGTAAAGTGCCTAGAAATGGTTGGGTTCAATCATATCTACTTAGGATTAATTTATTTGTCAAGACACAGCATAATAAATACTTAGCAGTCCTGGATTAAATGTCCATATGTCGAAATGTTTTTCTGTTTGCTATCAGCTGATGTTTATTTGTTCAGAAGCCTGTCAATATTCTTCAGAGCTGCTATTATGAGCTAAATTTAAATTCTTATCTTAACATCTGTACATTATTTATGCTGTCTAGGGGAAAATATGTAGGGCCTTCAAAAGAGTCTTCACAGCAAGAACTTAGTTTAGCATTGTAGACTGTCTGCCACAATGTCCTCCCTCCATCAGTCAGATGATAAACTGAGGAGAAACCTTCTTCTAATTCAAATATCTGAGTTAGTTGCCAAATGGCAAGAAGGATAAATATCCTCGTTTCTCTTCTTTTTAAACACTTCCCTAAGGATCTCATTTGATCTTGGGGGTAATTTACTATGTTAAAAGTAGCAAGATTAAGCTTTTAGCAAAAATGAAAGTAAAGTTACAGAGAGAAAGAATATGAGAAGGAATAAAATATTAACATGGCAAATAATTTAGCTATTTTTCTGTTTGCATTTTAACCACTTCTTTATAGCTAATTAAATCAGAACATTTGGTTTTATTTTTATCATGATACTAGAATTTTTAATCCGCCCTCTAAGAAATTATCAATTTGACTGTAAGAAAAACTGTGTAYTTTATCTTGAAATCATCTACAAGTTAAAATAGAAGTCAGTGAGGACACCTGCAGTATAAACCAACTCACTCTGAAGATAACAATTTGTGCCTTTTTGATTCACCTGCTTAAAAAAAAAAAAAATTAGAAACATTTTAACTTGGTTCATATGATGAGCGCTGATTTGGTTCTTCCTGTTTCTGAGTTTCAGAAATTTCTGAATCTCACCTCAGGTCTCTTCTAGACCATTTCTTCATTATTTCTTGCAGCTTTTCCAGTTTCTCATTTTCCACATAAAATTGTATTTTCATTAGTAGATATCACATAAAGTGAAGGTTTAAAGAAAGTAACTGTAGATAGCAAACAAAAATTTTTAACAACAAGGGTAATTGACCATTCAAACAAGTTCAAATTAACTRTGGAGTATTCATACCTTTATCTTCCAAGCAGTGCTGCGAGGGGTGTGCTATGACAATAGTGACTGTTAGGAAAAGAACATAAATTAGGTTGTCCAAACTCAGYTAGGGTGTTTGATATTTCTAATGCAGAGGTATCAGGGAAGCTTGTGTTTTACTAAAACATAGATGAGATGATCTATATGTCTTGTTCATCTCTATAGATACCTGATATTTTAAAGTCATCAAAGCAAAAGCTTCAGTTGGAGCAAACTGCTGAAAATTAGAGTTTGCAATGTGAGATCCAGCACTGCCTTCTACATCAGCAAATTACATATATTATTTAAATGTATGCATATTTTTATGTATGTGTTACCCATGCTACTGCTCCATGGATTTAACCTCATGTTTGCAAAACACATGACTGGCAGAGTTCATAATCCCAAAATCACCAAGGACCCTAAAGCCATGCAGTAGAMTAACAGGGCAAGACACTGCCATAGAAATACATAAACATATAATAAACCATGCAGAATTTAAAACTTGAACTATATATACATTTGAACTTTCCTAACGCTTGGAGCCAGCTGAGCAGAATGTTAGCTGGCACGAATCCAGATGGTGCCCCAATTTCCTTAAGGAGACGTCAGTGTCTAGTCTGTATCCCTTATTATCAGAATAAAAAGAGGACAAATATTAAGCCCTATTAAAGTAACCCATATGGACCCCYGAAGTGATAAAGGGAAACAGCACGTAGTGTTCTTTCCATGTGCTAATTTGCAGCAGAAATTTCTGTTCACTCCCCTCTTTTTTAACGAGAACTWGTTCTATTCGTGACTGAGGGGAGTGCAGAGAGCAGAATAGTCCTGGAAATAYCAATTTAACCTCTTGCTGATTCAACAACAATTTAGCTAAACAAGTGGAGTCTTCAAATGCACTTATCTATGAAGAAAAACRTTTCTCTWAAACACTTATTGAAAGGTCTGGGGRAAATYGTGTATTCTTATWATKGAWTTCATCCCCCCTTACTTACATTAAGTGCTCCTYGCTCATCTCTGCAGAGATGATGTTTGCATTGGACAAGAGGCTGATAAGATCTTTTTCATAAGAGATATTTTAATTACTTTACTAGATATAACATATGTAATATATTTATATTTTCAAATATTAGTTTCATAACCTATTTTKGTAAAACATTTATTGCAATTATATTTGTAATAGAACTCAAAAGAAAGTAGGAAACAGAAAGAAACAAGGGGTCAATGGAAAGGGAGAAGATTGAAATCAGTCTGATAAAAGTAAATGCAAGAAGAATAGAGATCAATTTAGACATCTGGTATCTGACCAAGAGATGCATAAATCAGGAGAGCAAAACTCCTTTTAGAAAGGCACAAGGTTGTTTCTTTAGACATGAATAGCTCACTGTGCAAAACAGTGGTTAACAGGGCATATAATTTAAAAATTCTGCTTCCACAACAGATGGCTTTATTTACCCTGTTTAGAAACTTGACATGGGGGAATCTTCCCCTGGAAGCACAGTTRTGTGTGCTGCAAAATAAGCAGATCTGGGTCAAAAATCAGACTGCCCTAATACTTGGTCCCAGTGTAAGATTGTCACAATCTGTCCAAAGCAGGAAAAGATCCAAATTATTAAATGTATTTAGTGCGTGATGTTTTCCCTGCTAAAATAATCGTGGCCATGTCTCAAGTGAAACGTCCATAAAGGAACAGGTTTCCAGTGCTGCATTTTTCTGTTTAGTACGGTGCTTGCAGTGTGACTTTTGCAAATTCTTTCTTGCCAAAAGCCCTCCWGTAAGTTCTGGGGAATTTGAAGCCGTATAAAAATCACAAAAGAATGAAGAGTGGCTTACAGGTGGAAACGCTGAAGAGCAGCTCTAGGAGACACTAGAAGGAAATACAAGAAAATACTGCTCAATCCTCTTCAAATTTCCTTGCTAGTGACTGTCTTATACCTAAAAATGTACCAAGTGCTTTTCCTGCTCCTTGTTTTTCTGCCCAAGAATGCTGCTAACCAGTCTGGCCAGAAGAAAAGTAAAAGGTGCTCTAGCACAAGGACCCCCAAACAAGCAATCAAGGAGAGCCTGGAAAATAGGAGTTGAATATTTGTGYTAGGTGATGGGAGATAATGTTTTATTTGGAAGAGAAAGTGGTCTAAATGATAATGGAGATGTTTCTCCAGAGTTCACATGCATCCTGCATACATGACAGAGCTGCTGGGAGATGATGCCCCTTTAAAAAATCCTTTTCCTTCTAAATTCAGTATCTATCCATCCTGTTCATACAGCAAATGAGAGTAATTAATTTTAAAAACATTAGGAATTAGTAAAAAACAAATGTGTCATTGTTTTATGGATACTGAGGGCTTGCTGTGGGTTTTTTTCCCCAAATTTACCTAAAAAAAAAGCAGTTTCTAATGAAATTAAGGCTATTGACCAGTTTCAGAGTGTGATTTGCTATCAGTAAAAACCAAAACCCCATAGTGGGTCAATYATAAGCATGTCCTAGATTATATTTTTCTGTTGTTTACCTCTGTAATGAGGAAGGTCATTAGCACAACAAAACTACACTGGTCTGACTGGATTTCCTACAGATCTTCCTTCAAACTTTGGAGCCAGAACAGAGAGAACAGAACTGGTAAATTAAAGTACAGAATTGGGATGCTGTTCAATATTACTAATTTCTAAACTACCATTAACTTAGAGCTGCTGCTAATTTTAAGTAGGAATGAACCAAAGAAGAGTTTTATCAGTTCATAAAAAAATTTTAAGGGAAGCAAAAAAAAAAAAAAAAGTGAAGTGATATGAGTGCTTATCTACAGCTTATTACTGTATAGCTTGTTACTGTACAAGAAACTGAAAAAGGGTGGCTCAGTGGCAAGCTAGAAAAACTGTTCATTTTATACAGATACTTGCTGAACAGCATAAKCAGGATCTTGGGGGTTTTCAGAAAAAGAAATTAAGACAATTATAAATGTAGGGGTTTTTTTTAAGTAAGCATATATTGCAAGGGCTGGCAAACTGATTTATGTTACCTTGGGGTTTGTGTCTTGATTAGCTATAAATTCTGCAGCGCTGCTGCAACAACAGCAACACAAAATTATATGGCTGGGTATTTTTTTTAATTGTGGCAATAATTTCTCTGTTTGATTCTCTCATTTTTCTCATACTGGAAGTTTGTTGACTCACTGATTTTCACACTGTTGGCTGTCCAAGCTGTGCCTGGCTCCACCGACCAAGGCTGGCGTCTTGGCTCTACTAAACCAAGTGACAAGCTGGCTGCAGAGGGAAGGCTTTCATGTGTTCACAGCAGATGTTCTAAATTGCCTCCAGGGCATTCTCACTGCAAAAACAGGAGAACACGACATAATCTACAGTTTCTAACATATATACCAAGYGGCTGGAAGCATCTCAGGCTTTCAATGTGCTGTGGAGGTATTTTGCAACATATCAATGTCAGAAATTGCTACTTCAACACTTTCCATAATGATTTCCAAAGAAAGAGCTCGAGAAGTCAGGAAAATGCATGGGTTAAGTGCTGTGCAAATTGTGTGTCGTTTGACATAAACCAACTCCTTTGAAGTGTTAATTTGGAGAATTTGTCTYCTTACTCCCTAAGTTTAAAAGGCAGCTAAAGCACTCTGGTAGTGATAGATTTTCAAGATACTGGATAACAAGGCTAAAACAGAATAGTCCTTTTCTTCTTTAGTTTTGTATATGGCAAAAATTTATTTTTAGAAAGAAAAGTGGGAGCAACTAASAAAAATTTTATTTGGAGGAAATTTAATCTTTAAAAAAGCGAACAAATTAATCTATGGATATTGTGGACAAAATACTTTGTACATGTATCCATCAAAACAGTGGATGAAATTGGAGGGGACAGGAGAGAAGGAAGGGGCAGAAAGGAAAGGAGACACTATTTTTTCACATCTCAAACAATACCATGTATTTTACTTTCGAATTTTTTCCTGACCGCAGTATTGTCTCCTCAAGGAAGCCAAGTAACTTAAATTGCTCCTGTATGTGTTTTCTTCTATTAATACCACTTGCAAGCAGCCTTCCTGCAGAGTTGATTCYGTGTCTTTCCTCGGCCACATCTGCCGACTGTGCGAAAGCATCTGTGCGAGATCAGTGACATTGAGGAAAGGCAGAACACCGACACCACATGAATTGTCCATGACCAGGCTCTGTGCATGGTGTGTGCTGGGGCAGTGACCCTTCTCTCAGCAGTGATCCYTTGGAAGGGCAGGTCCTGGGCAGGGGGAGCTTGTCACAGAGCCTGGATGATCTGAAGGCACCTCCACACATCTCATCTGCAATAATAGACTGCGCAGAAGAGGTGAAATTTCTGCTTTACGGGTAGAAAATGGTTTTCATTGAAAAAATTAATCAATGTGATTGTGAAAGTAGTCACAGAAATGACCATATTTTGAGGCTCATGAAGCCATTTGGGTTTGTTCATGAAAGAAATGAGAAGGGGGTATCTTTACAAACAAACTGTCTGCTGGTAAGATAAGATTGATATTGAGAGACAGAAGAAACAATGGGAAGGATTTCCATAGGAATTGCACTGATTGACTTACCCAAGAAATCCACTGACTTACCCAAGACTGTGCTAATAAACAAGAACAGACATAAGAAAAAGAAGAAAGGGGGGATGTACATTAGAAGGGGGTTTGCACTAGGCATTTCAGGAAGTCTGTACCTTTTAAGTACCTCAGCCAGTGAGGAAAGAGAGAGGGAACTGTGGCCAGGAAATTAGGATAAAACAGGCTGCTGCATCCTCTGTCAGTTTGAGAGACCCCATGGGAAATGGCCATGACCCATTCCTTTATTCATGAATAAATTTACAGGACTCCTCTGTCTCCTTTTTGGACATAAACCTCTGGTGTTTGTGGATTCTTTTCCTGACATTCAGAACAAAAACTCCCATCACGTACCATTGCTACAGTGATAGCAAATTTACACGAGGTCCTACAACTGAGAGTGTGATTGTTTTCATGAGCTCTGTATCAAAACCAAATATCTGCTCTTGATTATCTGATTTTCTGAATAGTGTAATAAATAAGAACTTCAGTATTATCTCACTATCTCATTAATAGCTTTTTTCAAAAGCGTGGAATTTTGTTAGGCTTTATCGTTATGTCCATGCACATAAAAATTCAGAAGACAATTCATTGACTTAAAATCACTAACCCAACATGTGAAAGAGTCCTGTGTGAGGTGTTTGACGGTTTGAGAAGTGCTTGTAGTGATGGATAACAGCTTCAGGCACCAGGTCTCCCAGGGCAAATCATCACTCTTAGAGCAGTCAGGGTTTGTGGGAGGTGAGGGTGGAAAGTCAGGTCCCTGTGATGAGTTCATCCCTCCTTGCTGGACACACTGTCCCATCTGCTGGGATTTTCCTCCTCCTTGCCCTGGCCTGGCCCTGCTCTGTTATTTAGACTTCAAAACAGGCAGACACGTTCAGGCTGATGCAGTCAATCCTWCCAGCAATGTGCACCTGAGGCAAAACAGCTGAGCTGTCTGTGCTGAGGGATGTGACACGGAACACATCTGCAGGAWTCAGGGAGATACAGAGACCCACAGGTGCAGGTTTTTTTAGTTTATCACATCATTAACAAGAGAAAGCTTTGATTTGAAAGAGAGAAGGCAAACATTAGAATTGTTTTCAGGCGTTTAAGTTACATAGTTCTCACTCGAGAAGCTTTGATCATGTATAATCCTGTTGAAAGGCTGACTTGTAACCAGCCTCACATACRTTATGTTGCAATGCTGCGGCACTAGTGCATGACAGAACTTTATTTTCCATTAATTCATTCTTTGCTGGAAATATAAACACTCTATATGCTTAATAGCCCAAAAAATGAATGTTATTGCTTTTTAAAATTGCCCGTTAATGAGAATTTTGCTTGCTATTAAAGAAATCTGMGAGCCTGGGGACCATCTTTCAAATGCTGACACACCTATTTTCAACACCAACAGTGCTGAACAATCAAAACAAAATCATCCCAGACACTGTTTTTTAGTAAAAGCAACCATGTTTTCTAACTGATCAGAATAGATAGATAGATAGATTTACAGCATCTGTGAACCACAACTGATTTTTAAGTAGTTTTTCACTTAACTTATGAACAAATTCATATCTACTCCAGTGCAGCAAGTGATGGCTGTGCAAAAACATCTATGGAACAGACAGTTATTTTCCAGGGAAAAGGCCTGGAGTCATAAAATACGTCCAAATAGAGGGCCAGGCAGAGCTGTTGGCATTTACAAAAAGAACTATTCCCCCAGGAAGGGACACTGTTTGCAGGAGGGGGCTGAACACACACCCCTGTGTGGGAAAGACTCCTACAAATCCCGRTCACACCCACAAATATCTCTGCCAGCAAAGAGGAGATATTTGTGAGAGCTTCTGTGTACMAACAAATGACCCAATCAGAGATAACTGAAAGCACAACTGTGCATTCCGAAGAAAGAACRGAATTCATTCTGTTATCAGTTTTACAGGATATTAACTAAATCTGGATTATCCTACCTGCAGTTTTTCATGTCAACTTGTAAGAGCAAGAGCTTCATGCAGTCAGAATCTGAAAGGAAACAGCTACCCAAAGTTGTTGATACAAATCTTGTGTTTCAGGATTAAAAACCCTTCTTCCCAGTTTTGCAAAATTAAAGCGTTACAGGAGAAACAGAACAATTCCTTATCTTACTTTCACACATAAGTAAGGACTTCTGATAGCTTCTGGTGACTGATACTACRCACCTGTGGAAGATGGATTTAAAGCTTAATGTACTTTGAACATTTGGAATTTTTTTTCTTCCTATTTTCTACTTTTTTTTTCCTGTGCTGGGAAGTAGGAGGGGGGAATCCTTTCAGCTTATTCTAGATATAAATGTTAAACTTTAGGGTATTTTGGAAAGCTTTAAAGGTCTATAGAATGTAACCACTGATGAAGGAAATAGCTGAAAGGCCTGTTGAAAAATGTTAGGATTATTTCCATGTAGCAGCAGTGCAAGAGAAAACATCCCCCAATCTTTTAGGTTTAGTGTGCTGTTTGTAACTGCTTATAGATCTGTGATAAATTCTTTGGCTTACTGTTAAATCTTAATCCCATCTATAGTTGTGTGTAATTTTTGGCTGGCACTAATAATGTAAAGAACATKTCCCTGCCCAAGGCAGGGGATTTGGAACTMGAYGATCTTTAAGGTTCCTTCCAAMCCAAATCATTCTGGGATTCTATTGTAAAAAAAGGTTTATGAAATTAATAGTTCTATGCTTTCCATCATATTGGGGAAAGAGATCATATGAACAGGGGCATACCGAAACATAAAATATGAATAAATGACCTCAATCAGGAATCATATTTTCATTATATTCGAGTAGGATACAGAAATACCACATCAAAAATATTTCATTTTGTCCTTCTCATATCCTGTGGTAGTCTTCTGAGAGGGGGCTAGAGAGCTATGGACAGTCATGGGTGTATTTGTGATTGTTCTATTCTAATTCTATGTTCACATGAAAAAATTCACATGAAAGGCCAGACAGAAATTCTTTTTAGGGGGTAAAAAGAGTTTACCTCCACTCAGTTCTACATAGAGATATACTGACAGCACAAAACCTTTTCTGCTGGCAGSAGGTGTAGTCACTGATGGAAAGGTGTCTTTGCTGGACAGCTGGGGAGGGAACCATGGACTGAGTGGGTCTGACTGACGATCTGAGATGACACTGCCAAAGGGATCACTCCTGCTCCCAGATAAAGCATCTCGACAGACAGGTACCTCCTGCTGCCCTGGTCCATGCTGTGTTACTTTTTGWCTCCAGGGCTGTCCACCTGACATGCCTCCTGTGCTCTTAATTATTATGAGGAGAATGGGGAGAGGGGGAAATAAAAAAAMCTCTGCATTTATCACTTGATAATGCATTTTAACCATTTGGCAGCATATTAGGGTACCTTTTTTCCCAGCCACTTACGCTTATTTGTAACAAAGCTTTCTTTTCTTGAATCAATACTAGGCAAAAGAACTGAAGTAAAATGCTCTGAAATTCACTTGTCTTAAATGAAAAAAAAAAAAAAAGAGTCTGAAAAATAAATATTTTGCAGGCACATGTGTAATTTACCTACATTCTGCCAAAATCGGCTGAAGGTATTGCGCATAACTAATTAGTGCTCACAAAAAAGGAGAACCTTTTCCTTTTGTTGGTTTACTCCTGCTCCCATGATGCTGGCTTGGCTGTTTGTCTGAGCGAGGGAGCTGACAAAAGAAAAATGCTATTAAAAGAAAACAATGCTTTCTATATTATAAATTWTACTGAAAATAAGTTGAAGGTAATGCAACATAAAACTATGTGGCTTTTTTAAAAAGAGTGCACTGAAGACACATTGGCAATGATATGTCCTGGGTTTTTGCATAGGAGTGAAATTTTATATTAAACATGTCATAGTGTACCTGTTGGAGAGGCCCAAGTATAATTTAGGAAACCCTGTGTATTCCCAGCATACCACCAAGAATAGTGTAAAGAAATAATGTCTTTCCTGGTTTAATTTCCAGCATATCTGTCTGTAGGAACTGTGCACTACTTCATTATGTTTAAATACATTTTTTTTTCCCCTACAGGCAATCACCACATAACACAGAGAGGCTGCAAACCTTAACCATACATAAATAAGTAGTCCCATAAGGACTTGCTACAGAGACTGTGTTTTCTGATATTCAAAAACATATTCTCCTGCTCTTCTGTTAGATCTCTAATTTCATTATACACCTGAAAATAAAGGACAAGGAAGAAAGCCAGATTCTTACACATTAGGAAACCAACAYGTGCCCATAGTACATGGAATTAATGGCTCAGAAAGTTACTCAAAAGGTGTCCAGCCACTAACTTTTCATTTATTATATCAGGATTTGATGCCAATCCATGTGTATCAGACATGAATTGTAACTTCAGAGTAACCTTTTTTATTGCACTGCCTAATATTTTGCACTCAATACCACAAGGTTAGTTCATACACTGAACTAAAAAAAAAAAATCAGTTCCGTCATAGACAAAATTTGAAGAACCAAGCCAAGAATTTTACTTCATTTCAATGGAAAAATTATTGTTTTGTACACTGTACAATTACAGTCACAAATGGATGCATGATATAAACTACAGACATTCAGGAGGGAAGACAAACCCTGCATGAAAAGAGAGTACAATTACTTTGCTCATCTGCTATTCTGGTATCTGGAATAAAGATGAAGTACCAATTATAAAAGACTTGAAAATCTTGAAAGAATGAGGAGGAATAGGTCTCCCTGGTACCTAGAGATCTGTTTCTAAGAGTAAGGAAATGGAAATCTCTCTGCTGAGTTTTGTCCTTGTAACCTGGTTTCCTAATAGCATCCTGTAGCACTGTGAAGTGCTACAGATGGCAATAGGCTGGAACCTCAGATTAAAAATATGTACAATATGAGAAGAGACTATACAAACTGAAATYCCTTCATTTTAGAATGATCTGAGGAGGAAGGCAGTGGTTTCATTAAAGTACTTAGGTTTTTTAATAGAATAAATGAGGTCAACTCAAGTTGCTATGTGCACTGCAAAAAACAAAAAATTAATTTAATTGTTAGTTATATAAAAATGAACTTGGAGCAGGTGTTTCTAACTCCCTTTTCATGTATAAAGTTATAGTGAAATGGTAGCTGTATCAAACACAGGAAAAACTAGCTCATTCAACAAAGAACTAAAAAGAAAAGACACAGGCAATAGGCTATAGAAGGAACCTGGAAGCATTATTTTATTTATGCCTGAATTATAGCCATTAAGAAAATTCTTTTTCCAGCTCTCACTCTGCTTGTAGTTTCCATAAATTAATAATACACATTCTGGCAGAAATAAAACTATATTGCATTCTTGTCTCTGAAAACAGAGGTGAAACACATCTTCTGAGCCACTCAAATAAATCCAGGCTCTCAGTATCCCAACTCTAATAACATTCTGTGAAAGCAGGTGTTTRTTTCAAGCRTGCCTGTTTATTTTACACTAAAGTSATATAATGCCATTAATTCCCACTTACAAAGATTTAGAATACTGGATATAGTCTTCTCTAGAAGTGATGGCAGTTTTCATGGAACAGTGTAATTTTCAGTACAGAAGAAAGAACAAATCAGTGTTTTAATGACAGAGTAGATATAGAGATTAAATGCAGGCAGTCAGCAAAGCTTGCCTGGATTTCAAAATACCAGCTCACCAACTAAGATTTTATGASTAGAGTGAACTTTCCTTGACTTCTCCACTGTCCCTGCACAACACAGCAGGAAATGTTCCCTTTGGCTCACACACCACACTTCGTGCATCTACTACCCAAYAGACAAACTAAACAACATATTCAGCAAATGCTAAATAACATCAAACACCGTTCAGCAACTGCTTTCCAGTTTTWCCTAACCATAAGTCAGCCTTTTCCATGCAATTGGGTCATGTAAGAATGGATGCAATGCCAACAGCAGCTGCTTTATGTAACTCACTTCAGACCTCTCCCAAAGTGAAGAGTTTTGCCAGTCACACTTCACAGAATGGATGGTGGTGCTTCTTCCAGGAGTTTGAGCCCTGTGGTCAGACACCCATGTTGTAGCATTGCCTCTGTCGTAGCTAACAATCCATATCATATTCCAGCACAGCTGAAATACAGAGATATTTCAAATGACAAATCCCTGGAGTCCTTCTCGAAAGGACTTCTCTTTCCCAAGCTTGGTGATGATGTTCTGACAYCTGATGTACAGAACAATTGTCAAACACATAGAGCATATTTTAATATCCAGGCAAAAAGAAAATTTCAAACTATTCAATTGAAAATTAAGTTCTTAAACTTTCCAGTTTTCCCTCAGAGGCACAAGTCAAGATGTTCTGTTGCCTGAAGGAGATCAAGAGCATGACTGTGATTTCTTTGTTTTATTCCTCTAAACAATTCCTATCTGACACATCTTAAAAGTCATTTCAARCAGAACCTGAATACCCAAAGGCACAGCTGAACTTCTGTGTCAGAGAGCTCTGCTCAGGCCATGCCCTCACACAGTGCTAACTACCCTCCTCAGGCAGCTCCTGTGCAAGCAAAGAGCAGAATTCCTGGAGTGTGTGATTGAAAGCTGCCTCAGAACATTGCACCCCACACTGGCACTGTCGAGTGAATCCCTGGAGATTCCCAAAAGCCATCTGGAGATGGGTGACTTGAGCAGGAGGGTTGGAGGAGACAAGGACCAGAGATACCCTCAGCCTCAGCCATTCTGCTGTTCAGTAAAGGCTCACAGTAGAACCCTTAAAGGCTTGACTGGCTTTAACAGGCTACATGAAGCACTTCATACTGGATTTCCACCCATAGATTGCATATTCCTTCATTTAACAGGGCCTTGTCTTTCTTCTCCATTCGAATCTTCAGAATTGCACCTGGGCTGCCTGCAAGGCACATCTGGGTTGTATGAATGAAAATACCAAACATGTAGAGACCCTCTCAAGTTTAAGATTCTCCATATGGAGCCTGGTACTTTGACTCCTTGAGGGATAATTGTCAAGTTGTTATTATGACGGGTATTATTCTTCAGTTTTGTCAGAATTTTTTCATGTGCAAGCAATTTTCCCTTTATTTTCTAATTATATTTTAAGTTGGTAAGAACAGCAGGARGCCAAACAAGAATAAAGGTCTAGTGGTACCTTTGCCTACATTTGGAGAAGCTGTTTATGTGCCATCTGACCCCTAAACAGGATCTTTTTCCACCTCTCCAGAARAACCAAAAAATCTTCCCTTTGCCTACCAAAACAACTCTGTGAACAAGGATTTCACCTTCAAGGTCATCTCATTTCAACTCCCCTGCCTTGGGCAGGAGCAMCTTTCACTAGATCAGGTTGTTAGAGCTGCA
The DNA here is from genome assembly GCF_030028575.1 of Malurus melanocephalus. Lineage (NCBI taxonomy): Eukaryota > Metazoa > Chordata > Aves > Passeriformes > Maluridae > Malurus > Malurus melanocephalus. Next base: position 764,343 of record NW_026623252.1, read on the forward strand.
CCCAGCCTGGCCTTTGAACACATCTGCAGTGTGCCGTGGATGTGAGTCCCTCACATTTGGCCACTCACATTTGGCTGCCCTATTTGTGTCGTGTTTTGGGGACACAGAGCAATGTCACCTCTCCAGCTCAGCTTGGCAGAGAAACAGCAGGGCAGCACACCCTGAGCAGGCRGGTTTGGAACAAAGAAAACATGAGGGCCAAAGGAGGGATTTGTTTGCAGGCTCCAAAATGTTCCTGTTCAGATGAAAATGGAAACACTGGCAATGTTTTCTTGCCCTGAAGTACCTGATTTCATCTAAATGTTACACAGTCCTAGAGGAATTGGAAGGGTGAAAGTAGGAGGMAACTTTAAAAAAGAAAAGATTTAGTATTTTCAGGGTAGAGTTTATCGCTTTGTTCTGCACCATTAATTATGCATATGCATCTGATCTGACAGYTTTATATGCTTTGCATCTTAGGTGAATCTTTTCCCTGGGAGAGAGGAAAGAAAAATTAAAAACTTGCCAGGGTTAAGACACAGGAGGAGAGCTCCCTTGTCAAGATTTTTTTTAAAGTCTACACAGATGCTAAACACCATTTTCAAAGCAAAAATTTGTGTCTAAAACTCAGATCCTTAAACTCACACTTCAGAAACTTAAATAAGAAGCTTCATGTAATGCCRAGCAGCCAGTAACCCCAGGAATGCCAGAGAACTGCTGAACACTGTGCAGGCTGAAAAATCAAGCAAGCAAACTGCAGACACTACGTTTTCAGGTTTTCATGAAGATAGAGYTGTTGAAGATTCCCTGATTAGCTGGAGAATAGGGCTGTGGTTATCTTGCAGGAGGAAAAGGAAAATGCATAATTTAATTTAGATGCTGAAACCGAGGTATAGCTGAACTTGCTTCCCACCTACCTCTCAATTTCAGTGTTGCAACTTCCCCTGTAAAATGGCCATATCATTTTTTCTTACCATTTCTGCCAAGCTCAGAAGGTCTCCAAAGGCCCAATTTCCTTACTGTGTTTGTGGAATATATAAGCCCAGACAATGCTTTGGTGCACACAAGGCTAGGGAACACGGATTAGGGCTAAATACCTATTTCTTAAAAATCAGACTGTATTATTAGAAGAAAAGTCCACCTTAGCTGGTCACATCCTTAACCCACCTCTCCCCATCCCTACAGTCTTTTTCTGGATGGGATGGGTGCCCATCCCTCCCAACCAATACTGTTGGTGCCCCAGGCAGGCCATATGTTTTACTGCCCTCCTCCTCCCACACAACCACCAGTGGAATAACATTCTCCATGATTTTGGTGAAAGGGTGTCTGTGAGCTCGGGATCCTTTGCTTGGTTTTGTGCCTTAAAACTCAGAAGAATTCGCCATTAGAACTTGGTTGAGCACCTTCTTAGCACATAACTAAATGGCCCTGTCTCAGCCAGTTTCGAGCTTATTAATTTATGGCAGAGATTTTAGGCTTCCCAAATGTGCCATCTATTAATAGGCAGCTTGACAATCAGCAGGCTCGTGCGCTGTAACTCTGATTTAAGTCCATCTCCCTGGCAGAAGCCAGAGAGCAGCTCGGGAGCTGCCCAGCGCTGTACCCCAACTCCCGCTTTGCTGAGCCCACGGCTCCGCAGTCACTCCTCATATGGGTTTGCACTCCTTCCCTGTGCCCTGAAGCTTTGTTTTAGGAATATCTAACATCAACCTTCTGTGACTGACCCTGGCTGTATTTAACAAGTATCTTTTGTTTCAGCAGCTTCTCTGCTAATCTCACACTCGGGTGCGATCGCTGTTGACGAGGTGAGCCCCTTCGTGGAGCTGCTGCTGCAGAGGCCCTTCAGCTTAAATGGAAGTGACAGCACTTCAGCAGGGCCTAACATACATTCTTTGACAGAATATAGATTCACAAAGAGAAGTAATTCTTGCTGCTGTCATAAAACACAGCTTTTTTCAAACGTCAGCACCATATGGCACTGCCATCAATAGAGCAACTGCTACCACCATCTACTGGCAAGCACATGGAARGGAAAGAGTAAAGGGCTGCCTTTGAGTGGCTCTGAGCAGGAAAAAGACTCCAAGAAATAGAGTATATGATCATCTTTCATGTGTCACCAGACAGTGCTGCACTCGTGACAGTTCTCCGAGTGCATTGGTAGGGAAGAGCCTGAAGAATGAGCTCCAAGGTAAAGCCTATTTGTTCCCTGCAGCTCACAGAGGGTACTTTATTGTTCAGCTCTGCCTTGCAGCTGAGAAAGCCTGGGTAATCTCTGCACTCTCTGCTTTTGCTGGGAAAACATCACCAGGATGCGGTGCCACAGGAGAGCAGCGAGGGCATCACACCTGTGTGCTCCAAACACAGAGTCCTGACACGAGATTTGTGTGTCTGAGCACAACTCAGGAAAGACGGAGCTGAGTCAGCATTACAGAGTGGCTGGGAGCTATAAAAGAATTAAAATAAAAAAAAGAAAAGCCTGTACTGTAGTACTATGATCCACATTGCCACATTGAATCTGATTCAGTATTATCAAATAAGAGCACCTTCTTTTACACCATTGGGAATTAAAGCAAGCACTAGGCAAAATGTACTGATGGGGAATGTTGATACTCCATAGCAACTTTTCTGATTTAACTGTAAAACTGTCTTTCCTTAGAGAGGTGATGGTGTAGTTGACAGAGATACYAAGCACAGATTCCTGGGTGTTTTTTGAACCTTAAGTCTAAATGAACATGCAGGCAAATAACATCTTAGCTTAAGAAATCACAGCATATTTCCCCATTTTTCACTGACACTGATTGAAAGATAATTGAGGGTCTTGGATTAGATTCTAAGATGAGACAAATAAATTAATCTTGTTGTATTCAATCAATTTTGGTTGTGCTCTCTGCATAAATCAAGCCCAGAACAGGTCTCAGCTAAGATATTTAATTCAGATTCTTTCACCTGACGATAAAAACAGAGCCAGATCGAGATGATTTTATGCTCATTTATAGACTATCACAAAAGATCCTAAAGAAATGCACCAACACCTCTATCAGAATCAGATATTCAGACTCACAGCCAGACAAATCAGGGCATGCTGCAGTCCCAAAGCCCTCGTCCCACATTTTTTCCCCAGCAGTGCATGGGTYATCCACTGTAACCCACCGGACAAAYGACAGCCCRGMTCTGGTCTGCCYACRTGTGAGMACTTSTGACAACCAGCTCCTCTCTTGAAAAAATCACCCCATTTGAGGAGTGGTCAGAGCCCTCCAAGCTTCCAACAGTGATGCTGATTCATCACCACTTAAATCTTGACMATCTCCTGCTCTCCTTTACCGGATAGAGGGCACCAGCTACAGCTGAATGCCAAGGAGTAAGAGCTGGTACGAACATGATGTAACACAGTGGAGTCCAGAGCCAAGATCTGCTGGACCAGCCAAATTGCATCCCACTGAACTATTTGAAACGATGAAACCATCAGTTCTTACAAGTTGTACTCTGCATCAGTGCCCAACACCAAATACTGCCAAGAAGTATTACTATATTTCACTTTAAGTTACCTAGGCACTTGGAAGATCCCTCATACTGCAGACCCTCTCTGCCTGCTCCCATCAGCTGAGAACTCAACTGCACTCCCACAATTCACAGCAATCCTTGGGATACTGTGATACTTTGCAGAAATTTCACCCAAAAAGTGGTGACCCGGTAAGTAAAATGGTTTGTCCAAGCCTCTCTGCACCAAAATAATGCAATTTCTGTGATGTTTTGTAATGAATTTATTTACTTTGGAATTAAGGTTAGAAACCAAAGCAAATTATTCCGTCTTTTTCTTCTTTTTTTCACCTCCTTTTTACAATACTGTTGCAAACGGTATTATCCCTTTAGAATACCTGTTACTTTTGTTTCAATCTTTTTGKCTTTTCACATGGTCAAGCATCCAAGGAATGTTGTTTCTCTGCATGAAAAAGCCTAAATGTTATGTTTGGTTACTTCACTTATCCTTAAAAGCTGATTGCTTTGTTGTTTTCCTCCAAGTCCTACCCCAGATTTTAACCATCTGAGACTGAGGAAAGCAGTTTCGTGGTACAAGTGTAGTGTAGTCTTGATTCTCTGTCATAGTTACAAGACTCTTTATGTCCTGTTTCTGGGCCTAATTCTGACCTGTAAATCGTGTCAGATGCTGCAGGTACACAATATCTCCATTTTTCTCCCTTTCCTACTGATTATTTTATGAAGACATTCAGCACATCATGGATTTGAGCTTTGCTGGTGCCAACAGCTCCCAGCTGGGTGAGAGAACAGAACCGAGCTCTCTGTGCTTGTATCGTCTTCAAAAAAAAAAAAAAAAAAAAAAAAAAACCCAAAAAAAAAAAAACCAACTGGGAGGCATTGAAAGCCTCTAAATTCTTAGAAATTTGTCAAAATCCAGGTGTTGAAGTCTTCTCTCCTAAGGTGACTTGGTCCTTAGATGCCCACCGTGTGTAGATCAGCAGGGCTCACACACCCCTGAGGATTTCATGCAGCGACGGTTTCTTCTGTTGCAGCAGTGCAGCAATGTTTATTAATTGCTCCAAGAGCCTTAGATGAAAGGACTTGCAAATGTAGAATACACTGTTCACTCTCATTAATTCATTTCATAAACTACCTCAATGATCCCCTCCTGATGTCCTTCTTCAACTGCTGCTGCAGCTGGAGCCTTTTTCCAGTTACAGCTGGGATTAGTGTTAGACAAAACGCGAATTTTAACAACCTGGCTGTGAAAGGAAAAGAACAGGCTGCTCACAGCATTTTTATTTGCAATATTATGTATTTTTATATATCCTGCAAATCTTAATGAACAWGTAAATGTTGACTATTGGGCTGCCTTCTTTCTGATTAATGCATTTCTTTATAATAAGCTATGATCCTCTACATTTCCCTCCAAACACTGCTGAACTATTCATTAATATTCAAACAAAAAAATTATTTAGTTAAACTCTTCTGCATCTTTATTGCTTCTTTAAGTATCCAAATAGTGCTGGATATGCACCAGAGAAACTTGCAGAAATAAGAAATCTCTATTTATTTGCTATGAAGTCAAATAGGTCATTTTAAAATGATCTGATGAAGTGAACCCAACAAAAATAGTGCCATGGGATCCAAGTGTGATTGACCAGTTGCAGCTGCCTTAAAAACACAACCTTCTTTAAAACACATATTTTTCTTCAAAGAGAAAAATCAAAATCTTCAGGGTAAGATTATCCCTTATTTGATGCAAAAGAAAATAATTCACTGTAATCAGCTTTCTTCATCTTGCTAATGAATAAGTCAAATTCATTTCAGGAGCAGATTAGGCTTTCTCATGAAGTGACGTACCCTGGAATGCTTTTAATGCTTTGTGCTGCACACATGGTGTTCGTTCTGAGCTACCTTTACACTGTTCCCAGCACTTTAAATGATTACATAGTAGGTGTGTGTTTATATATAGCATGTAATCATCTCAAATGCTGGGATTGCAATGTGAATAGGTAATAAGAAATAAACTCTACTTTTGATTACATAGGCCCGTGATTAATTGTTTGAACTTTGGTAAATGAAAAAGACTTAATTAATTTAAAAAAAAAAACCTCAACCAAAACCAGCAACTCCTGAAAATGGGCTGCCATTATTTAAGGTTAATATATATTTTATGGGGTTTATGTGCAGAGTATAGCATTTTTGGGGGGTTTGTTTCATTTTTTATTCAATTTGGTTTATTACTTTATTCATTGATTTCCCATAATAATKCTTGTGCTTATATACTGCCCTTCAGTTGGGCTCATAAAGTACTTTACAAACATTAATATATTTTTCTCACCTCTTTTATTTACATTCCCCTTCTAATGAAACTATCATAGACTAGCTGTATATAAATTACACTGAGAGAGCAAGAGAAGCAGAAGGCAGAACACGCACGAGACAGAAAAAAGAAAAAAAAATAAAAAAGACAGTTGCTGGAACAAAAACCCAAAATGCCACATCCCAGGTGGCTGTTCCACCTTCTGGTCTGCCCTCAACAAGGAGAAGCAGGATTGTGGATAACATGGCTCTATTGGGGCTGAGCCAGCTGTACAGAGGTCACTCAGACATTGGCTTAACCTGTTCTTTAAAATTTCTTATTACAGAAATTGTCTGTGGAGGGCACAGACTCTGTTCTCACCCTGAACCACCCGTGCTGTTGGAAACGTTTTTTCTAATGTCCAATTTAAATCAGCCGCTTCAGGTTTAGCTCATTACTCCATGTCTCATTCACCTGGACACAGAGAAAAAWTGCTCCCAACCTTTGCAGCAGTCTCTTCTCAGTTTGAAGGCAATTATCCCCTRGCACCTGTGTCTTCTTTCCTCTTTAGATGAAATAACAGTAGTTCATTAAACCTTCACCAGTAGTCATTCCCATTGGTCTCCAGTGTTAWCTTCCATCAAGCCTCGTGTTGGAAATGGACATCAGATTTCACCAGAGCACCTTCTCTTACCCTGCAGGGCTTGTTTGTTTTTACAGMACATTCTGGATATGAATAGATCCACAAGGACCATCCATTCCAACTCCTGACCCTGCACAGACACTCCATCAATCCCACCCTGTGCCTGAGAGCATTGTCCAAACACTCCTTGGGCTCTGTCAGCCCTGGGGCAGTGACCATTCCCTGGGGAGCCTGAGCAGGGCCCCAACACCCTCTGGGGGAGGAACCTTTCCTGATATCCCCACCTAAACCACCCCTGGCACAGCTCCAGCCATTCCTCACGTGCTCCACGACCCTCGGGAGGAAAAACTTTTTAATGATATCCAACACAAACCTCCCCTGGCACAGCCCCAGCCATTCCCTCCTGTCCTGTCACTGGTCACCAAAGAGACCACAGCCTGATCCTGTGCACCGAGTGAGTGTTTGTTCTTGGCACAATTTGCCAAACAGTTGGAACAGCTTGACACKGTTCTTTTCCATGAGTGGGGCTCAGTGAGAGCCCAGAGCTTCCCCTGAGGATCCACCACCCCCTGCACTCTGAACTGGCACAGCTGGTCACCCTTGTACAGGTGGGAAGCAGTGTACACTTTGTATTTGTCCTTAATTCAGCTCCAGTCTATTTTTCAGACCATTTATCTAAATTATAAAGTTATTGAGGAAAAAGATTCCTATTCTCCTGACATGCTTGAATGTGCTGGGGTGGTATGGTCAGCATTTTTTGCTAAACAAACCTTTGCTTCATCATCCAAGTTATTGATGAAGGCAGCCAGAGTCCAGGGGATCCTGCCCKAGAGTTTGGCAGTGAGTTATGGATAATCTCTCTGTGAAGGAGACTTTCCAGACACTCCAGTACCAACCTTAGGGCTGTTTAATTACAGACACACTTTTCTCAATCTACTACTGCCATATTATGCTTACAAAGCTCAAAGCTAACCACACTGGCCAGTTCTACTCTATTCTTTCATAGGAAAAAAAGCAAGTTTGAAACTTGGATAATTTCCTTTTGGCAGATCTTTGTTGTTTCACACTTTCTCGAGTTCATTTGGTCTGTGCCGTGTTTGGGTTTTTTCCTTACAAATTATTTGTTTCTTCAGTTTTTTTTTCTGTGAAGGCTGGTCTGTAATTCCTCTGATCTTCCTTTTCCCTCTTTTTAAAGATGAGGACTGAATTTATCCTTTTCCAAGATCTAGGAAACTTTCTTCAGAAATCCTTCACGCTTTCTCAAAGATCATTTTTGATGCCTCTGTTTGATTCATCTCATTCACAGCTCTCAGTGCAGAGGGTCCAAGTCCACCCAATTTCACAAGTCAAACGTTGCTTAGCTCCCTGTGGTTTCTCCTCCTGCTGTAGCTCCAAATCCTGCTTTCTGCCCCTGTTCATCTGCAGCTGATCTTTCTACTGTAAGCTGAACTCTCATTCATAGGAAAAAAGGTGGTATGAAGTATGTCAGCTTTCTCGGTGGTACCTACCAAGAAAATTGCTATCTAAAACAATATCCCAGCACTCTCCATCATTGATAATCTCTCTACTGTTTCCTGGAGTGTTGTATTCTGTGCCCTAATGAAAAGGCTGACTACTGCAATAACCGGAATAACTCCTACAGAATCCCACTTGATACATCCTCCTTGCTGATCTTATATTTTACAATATATCATTATTAAACCAATCTTATAAAGGGCTATTTGGGCATCTTCCTGCTCCTTCCACTTCTCCTACAAGATTTCAGAAACACAGATTTGACAGGAGGCTTGAGCAGTATCATGAAAGGCTCTTTAACCACAGGCACTCACCACTTTCACTCTCCCTGGCATTTCACAGAATTCACTTAAGTGGTTAACAAAATATACAGCACTGGCACAACAWTTGGCATCAGAAGAGTTTAAAGCACTTCCCACATGAAACTTTTTAATAAGGCAAAAGTAAGTGAAGTGACTTTCCGGAGGTCGCCCAGCAAGTCACGGGCTGAGCCAAGAACAGAGCCCAGACCTCCCAAATCCCAGGCCAGTGCTCCATCATTCTGCCATCCAGCCTCCCATATTATTAATGCTCAGCCTAAATATATTCTTGTAGCAATTGATTTAATGCCATTAGTTTCAGACAGCTAATCCAAAGCTCCTTTAGTTATCCAGCCTCCAGGGATTTACTGGAACAAAGAACTTCAAGACCAATCCAGAAAATAGCATCATAACTTTCCCTAGCTAGAGTTTCTTAGTGGCAAAGTTGTTTTGAAGGAAAATGTTCACCTGTAATTCTAAATCYACTGCAAATCAAATGGAAAGATTACATTTAACTGAGTATATTTGTGAGCAGGCCCAAAATGGTTTTCTGCATTTCCTTTTCAGTTTATAATGTTCAATAAAMATGTATGGTAATAATTAATGGTATATGAAGTCTAGATAATGATCGTGATACATGGAAGGAGAATTAAGTAACAAATCTTAGGGTCTCAAAGAGATAAAAGGGTGGGTGGAATTGGAGGCTGCAGAAAAATTACATTCATTCCCCATCTCTTGGGCATAGGAGGAGAGAAAGGTTCTGTGAGAATTATAGAAACAGACCAGATTAAACAACAGCAAAAGGGACATGAAGTATCTTCACCTACAGCCATGAAAAGGATTTTGGAGTGCCTAAGTGCTTTGGCAGCACCAGAAGGATGTGGTTCAAAGTCCTCAGAAGATGGCAGAGAAGCTGGAGAGCCCCACGTTACCTGTGGGTAACACAAAGTTCATTAACTGTGTGTGAGAGCACCCAGGTAATTGGGACAGAGAGACAAATTCACGCCAAGAGAAAGATCAGGAAGAGCTGCAGCAATCTCCATATCCAGTAAGCCACTCAGATTTCCGTGCTTTTGGCTTTTATAATCCATCTTACTGAGCTAGGTGGGAGAGGTGAGAGYAAATACACTCTTCAGTCTGGTATCTCTAATCTGTATACAGATTTTCTCACTCACCTGGATTCCTCCATGGTTTAGTTTCAAATTACTGAAGCTTTCAGAAAGCTCTGCTTATGCTGTGTGTTCTCCAGAACCGTGTATCAAATAATGGAATATTATCTTCTTTCCTTGTGCTTTGCATGTTTCCTTTACAGGACATTTGCTTTTCTGGTCCAGCCAGCCTTTGTATCAGACCTTATTCTTTATGGTGGTTTTTAATTGCCATTATATAACAATGCCAATTACTAGTTTTTATGTCAATGAAATCTACCTCACTTTTTACAATTTAGAATAACTTATTTTTATCATCTCTATTTCAATATGGATCTCAGTGTTCTTAACAGCAAATCTAGTAATGTAATAGCTTCTGTTTTCTACTATTGAGTACATTTAGAAAATACCTTGTGCTTCAAATTATCTATTGTGTACACAGAATATAAAATAAAAATATAAACTACAAAATCAATTATTTAAAGAGAATATTCAAGAAATGCAGTGACATAAAATGGAAAAATAAGACTTTCTTAGTTCTAAGCAGAAACAGCCCTGAACAAAAGGAAAAATTACATTTCACCCTACCACATTTTCAGCTCACCGATGTCACATGGATAGATAGACTAAACATCTGATTTTCCTTTACATGCAGATTCAGCATCCACCAAGCCTGATACATTATGTTGTCTGAGTATATCTCAGCTTCAGAAGAACAACTGAGATTTGAAATGGTGCATCTTAGGGAYGGAATATTTAAAGAAACAGCTGAGTTGAGAAAAAAATTTCTCAGGATGTTTTGTACAAGCAAAACCACTGTAGYTACCTAAGTAACTTGTAGTACCCAAGATGAGATTTAAAGACACTTTTATCTACATAAGCATATATAAAGTGTATGCAAATATACATTTTATAATGTAAGTATGTAAGTATGATATACGAAGCAAAAAAAAGAAAAGCCTGTGATTCACATTAAAAGTGCAGAGCAGGTTTACATGCAAATCTCTCAACTCATTCAGGGGAGATGTTTATCTGTAGGCAGAAAGCAAACACCTTTCAATACTAATCTCATGTGATTGATATCTCAATGTCAGAACTCGAGCTCTGAATCTTCAATAAATTGCTCAACCCCCATATAATATGCTACTGTATCTCTGTCTGCCATGAACCCTGCTTGAATCCAGCTCTGCTGTTTTATGTGAGGCTGTTTATCACCACCCCGGTCTCAAAGCACAGGAGCAGTCAAACATCTGCCTCCCGCACTCAGCTGCCAGGTTTGAGCTTGGAGTACTTGAAGGAAACCATTATCAATCTCACAGACAGTAATTTGCAGCATTTTATCAGCCTSCACTAGTCAGTGCTCAGGCTGCAGCAGCGCACAGCCCTCCAARCCTTAATCCTGGTGATCCCTGCTGGCAGCCCCTCACAGCCTGACCTGCATGGCCCCTGCCTCAGCAATATGTGCCTGCACAGGCATTGCTTATGGCCTGTCCAAGGAAAGATAAATGTCTTAACAATCCTGCTTTTTCCTTCTTAAAGCTATACAGGGTCTCCTGACTTTGCCCGTGTTCTCGGTGTTTTCTGAATCAGACTCCAGTACAAGTGTCAAATGAATCAGTTGTGTCAGTCGTGACAGTTTGATTTCTAACCACTTCTTTTGTTTGCCTTGTCATTTTTCACCTTCAATAATGAGAAGGACAAGCTAGGGAAGGTTGTTTTTACTGCCTGTTTGCGCACTGGAAGCTCAGGAATGGAGATTAAAACTTGGAAGAACAGCTGCAGTTCCTTGCATACTAAAAYATATTGCTAAATTCTGATTACAGAGGGGTGTATTCTCTTGAGCTGGTTCTACTTGAGCTGAGTTTTYACCTGCCCTTAGACAAGAACCCTATGGGTTTAACAGTTTCCAAAGAACTTGATTTTGTCTTTCACCTGAACAAAACCTAAGCCTTCTTTCATTCTCCAGAAAAGACAAAAATCCATGCAGAAATGTGTGYATATGCTAACCTGATCTGAAAAGARATGGCCATAAAGCAGCAGCAGCTTTTTGTGGCATAAATATGTTTGGCCGTTTCCCCTTCGTGCTGGCCTTCCCTCCTCTGTGTGCTAATGACCTGCAAAAAGTTGCTCAGGAGTTTCTTCATCTGTTCTGTGTTAATGGAAAAGTTATACCACATCAGGCTGGTGTTCCCCTCCAAAGCTGAGCTGAGTCTGGTGCTTACAGGGGAAAAAGCATAAAAACAGCCTGGAAGTATCTGTTTTCTTTTGTGAAATTTTTCAGTGGGTCAAATTTAAGAAGTGGTCCTGAGAGAATTCAGTGCATCTCCTGAACATTTTTTTCAAAATKTCTTTCCAAAAGGCAAGTCACCACATACCTATAGCTGTCTGCACTTTCTACAGCAAGGATTGTGCTGAATGAACATGAATTGTTTATTTCTTCAAAGCTGAAATGTGGCAGCATCAGCATTTTGAATTCTGTTCATGAAAGGAAAATGATAATGACAATTCTTTTTATGGAAGTATCTAAAGAACCACTGGAAAGAAAAAGAAAACCCTGAACTTACCTTTCTCTATGAAAACAGGCATTTCTAAAAATGCCATACATATTTTCAGCAATTGAAAATATAATGATATTATATTTAATAAGTATTTATTCCTACTTTTATAARTAGAAAAGCTTCCTTTATTAATTACCATAGCATTTTTTCTTCTACTGCAACAATTTTACCAGGTAAAGCTGCAGATAAACATTATAGTAGTTGACAGATCTTTACCATATTCCCAAGACAGCCATAATTCCCAGCCTACCACAGTAATCACCTTTGACCAAACACAGTGGAGAGACACATCTGTGTCAGGAGGACAAGGTGGTGGCATTTGGTGACATTTCAGATGCACCTGCTGTGACAGCCAGCTGGGGGGGGGGGGGGGGGGGGGGGGGGGCGGGGGTGTCTCTCTAGATGAATTTTCACCAAACACACCCTTCCSAATATTTTCTGGAGYCTCWAATTCCATGAGAGTAATCTTAACTCAAGGCATGTAACTCACGCTTTCTTAAAAAAAATAAACTTAAAAAGAAAACTGCATATTATTGCTAYACTAGGCAGCTTCTGATAGCCCAAGAGAAACCTTATTGACTGGAATTGATTTGTTTGTAAAATCCAGGACAGCCTCACACTGCTGATGAAAAGGCTGATGCTTATTCTAGTACAGACCAAAGTTTTGYATGAGACATCATAAACAGTTTGAKTTCACTGAGGGAGAAGAGAAGAGARCGAGAACTAAACATCAAAACTTAGATAAGTWAGATCAGGTTCTCTCATGTATTCCCAGAGGCAACTTCCTGAGGACTTTTAAATCTGTTTACAGCATTTTCACTTCTTAAGTAGTCTTAAATTTCTTTGTTTCCACTTCTCTTCAAAATATAACCCTGCTGGAGCATCTCCTCAGGTAAACATTTTCCTGATTTCATCAGTCAAACATGCCAGACAAAAAATGCCTTTATACTAATCTTTTCCATTGGCAGCTGAACAATTTCTGTTATGTTGGAAGGACCAATATTTTACCATGGCAGACATTTTTAAAGCTAAGTTGACCTTGGTATCCACAAATGTAATACATATTYGCAAACTAAATTGTGAAAGCAAAATCCACCATCTTCATCTCCACGTGCCCAATTCACAAACTTAGATTTGAAAGGGCAAACACAGAAGTGTGGGCAAAACCCTTACTCATGTGAAGAAAGTCATTATTCTTCTGAATAACTGTGCCTTACCTGACACATCAGTTCCAGGATTTAATGCCCAAATAACATGCCATCCAAGTGCAATTGCCAACATTAACTCCTGTGTTAATGCCAGAGTACCTAACGTTGTGATAGATTTAAGGTCTTAATATATTCATCCCTTTTTGTTTAAACGATAGACTGGAGCTCACGAGGTTCTGACATTCATTATTTTTGGCAAAACACAAAGTTTATAGAGGGATGTTGTGTGCAGTGAATTAAAATGCAAATCTCCTTACTATAATGAAGGCACTTCGTACACACGGCTGAAAATTTACCCAAAGTACAAAAATAATTGAATGAATGGTTGCATTCCTAACTATTCACTGGCTTCTGCTCTTGTAATTTATTTTCCTCATCCACACTATTACTAGAGGAGTCATTTACTGAAAGCTCATTTCATCGTGAAACCCAAAACTGTTAAGAAAGGAAGCAATTCCTTCCACCACCTTGAAAGACAACAGCTTGACATGCTGTGTATACTGCCTGAATTTAAAGCCATTTAGTTGCTCTTTCAAAGGAAGGTTGTGACAAAGCTGTCTTAACATAACCTATCTTTAATCACAACTTATTCTAATCATGAGATAGGACATTACTGGCCTGTTTCACCTGACTGTATTTAACASAAAATGCATCACTCAGCCATGTCGGAAAAACGAGACTTCCTGCAATATCAAATTATSTGGTAATGCAGATAAATACACAGCTCATCACAGCTTGCAGCTCCAGCTTCGGGCTGCAGGATAATGGTATGAAATAATAGCTGGCACAGTTAAGTTTAGGATAGTTCCAGAAATAGCTAGTGCTGCGTACTGTAAAGRTACATTAATAGAACAGGCCACTCACAGATCAGAGACCCTGGGATTTTATCACTGCCATTTGGCATYATATACTTGCATATCAATGAAATATGTCACCTAAGACACCGTTCTATTTTCTCATATGGAAAGAGGTTCTTTCAGTTAATTTAAACTGCAGTTCAGCTCTGAATGGGGTCACCATAAAAACTCTTTACCTTTCCACAGATTTATTTCTATGTCCAGGTATAGCTGATACTTCACACTGCTAAATCTCTTCTTTTTCCCTYTTCACCCATTTTTACTCTTATGATGGGGACAGAACCAGTAGAGCGAGGAGCATTTGTACAGGTTACTTGTCACCAGAGCCATCAAACCTGTTTACCATGATCAGAGTAATAATATCATTATCCGTGTTGGTTCATTAATGATGAATGATGCAAAAGGAGAGAAGGACTGAGCTGGGCTCTCAGCTCTCCCTTTGAATTTCCATCAAGGAAGGAAGCAGTTCTGTTGCCAGTAAAATTCCTAAAACCATGTTCCTGTGGCTTTATGTCCTGTGCTTCAACAGCCAGTCGTCCAAAAGTGCAAATTCTCATTCCTCAGCGATAACAGAGTCTTTGTGTGGGGATGATCTGGTGTCTACATGATTCCCCAGTAATTACTGATAAGACTGATATAATACCTGACTTTTTAAAAGTAATTATGCTTAACTTACAAGCATATGAAGCGTTTTTAATGAAATATAAGAGCTCTTTTTCAGAAAGACGGAAAATATCTCTAGTTTAAGAACAAGTTCTTATATATACATCATTCCAGCACCAAAAAAAATTTATGTAAATCATTCAGCCAAATCAATAGCATTTTTTCATAATTTGAAATACAAAACWGCAGGGCAGACATCAAAAAGCTGGTGATCTGGTGATGATGGTCTCTAACTTAACTTTAGATCATTTCAGACCTTTTAGTGTGTAAGGTCAGCAMAAAAACATTCTCCAACAGCTGCTCAGACAAAAATGCCTCAGTGAACTCAATCCTAGAAGGTGCCCCTGAGAGGGAGACTTACTCTCTCCATCACTTACTACATCCTTGTGAATTGTAATGATGTGATAGGAGCTTTTGTTGATTATTTCATTTCCAATCCATTGTCACTGTTGGCAGAATGGAACCAGTTTTCCACTGAAGTCATGTTAGATTCTCTTATTGCCTTCCTTAAAAATAACTAGGGAATATTTTATATGTTTGAAGTAGCATTTCTCTCATTTATGTTATTTTAAACAACATTAACTTTAAATTTCAAATCATATAAATACATCAAGGTACAGGTATAGGTATTTTTACATATAAAATTGACACATTTCAAGGGTGAGTGACTGACAGTGACATACATCCTCATACAAACATACAGACCTCAGACAAACAGGCAAGAGTTTTCCTCTACAACTCGAATCCTAAAATGCAATAAACCCATTTATAATCATCCTCCAAGCACAAGAAAAGTTTCCCATAAATGTTGTCATTTGACCTTTTCAGAAAAGGTCAACAAAAGGCCATCGATCTCTCATTGGATTTCGATTACACACACTTTGAACCAAGGATCTTTACATTTACTGCACTCATTTATCACAGAATGCTGATTACAGGAAACATCCAAATTCTGACATTTCAAAGGTCAGTTTGCAATTTTTAAAGATTCCTCTCCATTATTCATTTTATTGCCTGCTCTGCTCCACGAGTAAACCATTAGAAGCACAAGTGCATTTCTTGATCTAAACAATTTGTATCAGAAGCTCAGATTTTAGTGGAATTTTAAAAAACACTAAAATGAAAGACAAATTATTATGCTGGTTATTCATCAGAGGAAAACATTTTGCTCAAGATAAACATYTTTAAGTTTATATAGCTGTAGGGGTGGTTGGTTTTTTTTTGGAAAGGGAGGGAGTTGCTGTTGGTTTTACTAATCATAATTCAGATAAAAGGTGAGACACCRGACTTGAAAACAAGTGGTGTGTGTRGTTTTGATTTCTGAGTTACCACACTGACAGTATAATGTCAGCAGCATTACAACTCTCCAAATTCCCCAAGTTCTTCAAGGTCATGCCTAGGAACCGTGGCAGGCATGTGTAATCAGCTCCTACATTCTGCTTCAACATTTCAGTGAAACCCATTCTTTTAAATGCTCGTAAAACAAATGTCTTCTCAAATACATTTTAGTCAGGGATTACTTCTCATTACATAGAAATACAGAATTTATCCAAAAATCTTAATTTGTGCTCTGTTGCAACAATAAAGTGAAATAAATACTCACAGTTCTGAGCACTGATATAATGCTCAGCTTATTATGGAAGGGGAACACTCATCTGTGATTTGTTTATTTTTTCATGAGGTACTTGCTTCCCTTGACAACAGCAGCTCTGGAGCCTTGGTAGAAAGATGTTTGTAACTGAGTTTAAAAATCCCACAGATGTGCATCTCAGTATAGGCACAGCTACTGTGATGACCTGTAAAAGGATATAAGAACATGAGTAGTGGCTTTTTCTATTTTCTATTGACTATTAGATCTGTGCAAATACCATTATTAAGTACATTTGCAAGGTAACCCCCAAGTCTTCCTTCCCCGGTTCCCTACTGTCCCACCTGCCCCAGGGTTTTGCCATTAAATTATGCTGCCYACTTAATTAATATTGGATATTTAACTGCAAGAGAAGGACAGGTAAGCCCTGCAGTTGTAGACCCCTTGGTSCATAACAACTTCCCAAGATGAGCCCCTGCTGGCCTTGGTGTCCCAGGCTGTAAAGTGTGGTGACACAAAATCACTCAGCCCAAACCTGAGCTCCTCTGACTGGCATCATCCTGGTGTTTTATGTGCTCCTGTCAGCAGGAAAGCTGTGGCAGGGATGAGGAACACACCATTAAACTCCATGAGAAGCAAGGTGTCTCACAGAATTGTGTTCAAAGCCTTTTTGGGGGCCACCTCTTCAGAGGCTGGGTTGACCTGTGGAGTTACATCCTGACTTTATTTTGATCACTATACGCTGAGGAATATTTTGATATGGGATATTGGGGCTTTGCAGAGCAATGATGTACTTAATCCTGAGTAGCTGAATAAATAGCAAACAAAATTTGGCAACCAAAATCAAACTTACCCTCTGGCATTGCCACAGGACTGCAATAAGATGTGCTCTT
This sequence comes from Malurus melanocephalus, assembly GCF_030028575.1. Classification (NCBI taxonomy): domain Eukaryota; kingdom Metazoa; phylum Chordata; class Aves; order Passeriformes; family Maluridae; genus Malurus; species Malurus melanocephalus. Next base: position 781,476 of record NW_026623252.1, read on the forward strand.
TCCTTTGGAATATTTGGTCTGTGCACTTCAAAATGCAGCACGTGGATATGCTCAGCAGGGGTGTTATGAGTTTTTGTGGGTAACCAGTTTCTACATCAGCATTTCACACTGGCTGCCACTTGAGGCTCAGAATCACTAAAATATCTGTTCTAGTGCCAGAGAAGACAGCAAAAACCACGAAGTGCCATGACCAAGAGGTGTGTAAACTATTCCTACTGAAATACAGACCCAAAGATGTGGGATCAGCCTTCTGATGTGCCCACATAACTCATCTGCTACAAGGCATGGAAGAAATACTCCTGCATTAGCTAAATCCTGTGTGTTAAAGATCAAAATGAGACAAAAGGGGAAAAAACACCTGTGAATTATTATTCCCACAGCCCAGATTTTTTTGACTCACATTTTCTGGAGAGCTGCAGCATGTCAGATGGCTGCTTTTGTTAAAACCAAGAGCTGAATCCACCAGGTCCTTCAGATTTGAAAAATGAAAGAAAACACTTCTAAATTACTTCCTTCTCCACCACTTCCATGCCCTSCTCTGATTATGGGTTTTCCTGTTTCTAATTCAAATGAAAGAAGGGAGAATTCTAAGCCACAGCTGGCAGGATATCATACTCCATTTCATTAGTCTTTTTAATAGAGATTAATAATATTCTCTCCTGTTTTAAWGGGTTATAACACTTTCTTATGTACCATGAGAAGTACTTTTGCTAGACTAAATTCCAACTAGTGCCATATGATCTTTCACTAAGAGCTATTAKGAGGTTTGCTATTTCTCTGTGTGTACAAAAAAAAATAGAAAAAATACTTTAAAAATTGAAAGAAGCTACATTTTCCACTTGCAGATAACATTTTATCCACACAGATTATCCAGGGTGTACTTTACAGATAATACTTTCTCAATCCTTATTCAGAAATATTTGGGATTTTGTAGTGTTTGCAATGCTCCTTAGATTGCTGTTAATCTTAGCAGTATAAACAACATCAGGCAAACACTGATGAGTTATACCTTCATTACCGTATACATTTGAGTAATGGATTTATTCAGAGCATTACAGCTCTTCATTATGCACCAGATTGAGCTGTTTGGATTTACCAGCAGCACTTCAATATTCTATGAAAAGTTAACTTTAGGACTGAATGYCTGAACTTATCTGCCATGTTAAATATAACTGAGCAACAGGAACAYCTCACATTCAAAGGAGGATTACAAATGCAAACTACCTGAAARGGCAGTCCAAAACTCACTGCAGCATCACAATGCATCTCTTTTTATGTTCCTGAATTTAGTCCAGTTCACAAAATGCATTCATTTGTGCTGTGGATACATTGACCACYTTGCATTGCATTCTACATGAAAACCATTGTTTTTTAAGCACTGAACTGGCTTTAAGGTGTTTTCATTAGCAGGTTTGATAGGTCCTGGCTTTGATCTCAAATATCTACATCAGGAGGAGTCTCTGGCACACCTGGCAGAAGATTCATCATAGACCAAAGCAGAACAGACACCTGAGTGTCAGCTCTGAAGGAGAGAATGGAAATGATGCAGTGCTATGGAAAGAATGAAGTATTCCAAAATTGCCAGGCTCTCTGAGTTATCTGATGTCCTTGCTCTGTTCCATGGTGTTCCAGTTCACCATTATTACAATTAATTGAGTGAGGACTATGTTAAAGCCATTAGGTACTTCCAAGATACACAGCTGTAGGATACAGCCAACCACAGATGGGGAAGGAATCACCATTTCCAAACAGACACAGCAAAAGTCTCAGCTGAAACACTGACTATACTGAGCTCAAATCTGGGTTCAACTGAACACTGCAGTGTCTGGAAAATTTGTCTAATTTGTGAAAATCAAAATTACCACTTATTTCTTCTGCTATAGAATCAGGCAGTGAAACTCGCTGTACTGAACACTGACTGTAAGGAAAGACTTACATTCTTATTCCATGGGGTGTCCCCCATTTATCCAGTCAGAACRGAATTTCTGGTGACTTATGAAAATTGTATTTTATGTAAGAAACTAAGGACCACTGAGATAATATCCTCAAGAAGGAGGAATTGGCCAGACCCTCAGGAACATAATTTATTTTTACTATTTTATAAATCCTTGCTGATCAAATAAAATCCCTGTTTTAACACATATATAAATGTAGACATTTTAGTAAAGTTCCTTACAACCTGTCATGGGCCAAATCTCTCAGGAAACCTTCAGTCTGACACAAGAAGATAATTTGGACTAATTTTATCACAAAGAGGAATTCACCATGAGCTATTTAGTGCTGTCAAATCTGCTGTCAGTTTTAAACCAAATCCCATACACTCTAATTGCAGGGTTATTTTGTTTTGACCAAAGGTCTGACTCCTTATAACCACTTTATTGACTGCATTCTTTTCACAATGGCATTTATTTTAAATAGCACAACAAAATATGCCCTGTTCAAGAAGGAGAAAGATTCTCAGTTATAAAACTCCTCTTCACCATAAATGAAGTCCTCATAAGAACATTCTGATAAGGAATCACGTGTTTAAAATGCATTCTTCCCAGCCAGAAGGGAGGATGCAATTTCTAATTGCATTCAGGCAATGCTTCAGGACATGTGAGATATTGTATTCAGCAGAACTTCTCCATGATGCTTGGGTTCAGTTCAGGAATTTTTTATTTGGTTGTAGTTTGGGGGTGGGGTTTTGGAGTTTTTGGTTGGTTTCGGTTTTGGTTTTGTTTGGGCTTTTTGTTTGTTTGTTTGGAGGTTTTGTTTGTTTGTTTTTTTTTTTGTTTGGGGGGCTTTGAGTTTCGTTTGTTAGGGTTTTTTGGGAGGTGTTGTCTTACAGTGTTTTTGTTTGTTTGGAGCATTGTTTTTTGTTGTTGTTAATTTGAGGATAGAAWTTTTTTGGACTGGTTCAATATTTCTTGTGTAACTATGAATTTTTGAGGCAGGTACACCCTCCAKCCGCCCTCCCCCACAGCTCCACGCACTGTAAAGAACCCACAGGTGTAACAGGATTTGCCAGCTCTCACTTTAGCCAAGACATTAGCAATGTTTGTACCAGCAAACTCCCAGAGTCAGCATTAAATAGAGCACTTAAGAGATTATTGTGGAGGAGAGACTTTAACAAGGCCAAAAGTGGATAGATTAAAAGATGGAACATATCTTTCAAACTCAGCCATGGTGTGACTTAGGCTTTACCCATCRTACATTCTCCTTATGCATTGTCTTTTGCAGCTTCTCAACAGACAGAAAAAGCTTTGATGGAGAAAAAAAAATATATATATAATCAGGCTGAGGCCAAAGGTGGCTGATCTTTGAAAGATAAGATTTTGGTTCCAGCAGGGAAATTCCAAAATTGTCTTTAATTGATCTATTTCAGAATTTAAGTTCCTGAGACAYTGGGGACACCCACGGACTTCATTTAAACTTCAGAGGGGTTTGAATCTATGCTGGCAACTTTTTTGATAACAGAACCTACCTTCCCTCCTACATCTTCTTAAATTAGAAGCACTGAAGTGTGCTTTATTTAGTGAACCTTAGGAAACTAGTCCTTCAATAAAATTTGTACTTSTAGGAGCCCAAGGGTTAAATCAGTGACCATTGCTCACTGGGCACCCCAATTTCAGCATCTGACCAGRAGAATCACAATTGTTCTGTCACCAAGACAGGGTTGACTCAGGGTTTACTTGGGAAAGGCCAGCAGGAGTTCTGTATCCAGCATTCCCAATTTTAGCAGATTACAAAGAGAAAAATCAGACTGTGCATCAAGACAAGCTTTGTAAGGTTTTTGTCTTTGTAAAGTGAGAGGACAAGAGAAAGGGACTCCAGCACAGAAAATTACCTGATCATGCAACACCATCAGAGGCTCAGAGACTCGCAGGTTGTGGCAGGACCTGTGCCTCGTGTCTGCCCCTTGATATTGGTGTCAGCTTTTAACAAGAGCTGTGAAAGATGCCTTAGCAGCAGGTTAATCTCGGGCACTCTTAGGCAGCCTGCTATTGAAAAGGAACAGCAGCAGTCCCGAAATCAGAAGGGCCAGTTAAATTACCTGCTTTTTTGTATTTTGTATAATTTATTTCTGCCTGGAGGGCACGGTGYTTCTCGTGGGTCAGCCTGGCTGCTCCTTTCTCTGAACACTGAATTCCATACTCAGACACCCCCCAAACAAGGCACATTCTGCAMTTCCCTCACAAGCCATCTCCCCTGCACAGTGTCTCTGTCCTTTGACTCTCAATTGTATCAAAGCTGATATAAACTTTCCTCTCTAAGAGCCCTTCACAGCAGGAGGAAAGTGCTGGAGCTCRGCAGAGCAGTTTTGGGGAGCTGCTGTGCTCCCTCCAGGGCGCTCAGAGGCTGCAGCACCGCCGTGTTCCATTTCCACCCAGGTAATTGATACACCAACAGATTCACATCGTGCCACTTGCTGTTCTCATGGCCTTTGTCTGAAAAACATCAAGGTTCAAGCACAGTATCTCATTTGCCAGGAAATTGGTGGAAAGGCAGCGAACTTTTCAGCTTTTCCCATGCTCTGCAGTCTGATTCTCATCAGTTTTGAAGGGTTGGGGCTTTTTTAAGGCTACAAGGAAAGGATGAAAGGTAATCAGAAGGAAATAAAGATATCACAGCACCATGCACGTGACTGTTTTGTAGCAGTCCTGAGCACAAAGATTGTTCTGGTAGACAGTGGGGGACAATGGACCATATTATTTCTCTCATGTCTAACAATTTCCTCCCTAGCCAGCATCTTTAGAGACTGTAGAGTATCTTCACCAAAATAAAAACCATTCTGTTACCAAGGAATCTCACTGTAAAACCATAGCTGACATTCAGTGTTCAGTCTTTACATGTTGCCAAACCAAGATGTGAATGTAGTCCATTAATTTCATGAATCAGTAGTATAATAAGGATCAAGAAACAATTAACTAACATTCCAAATCAATAGACAGTATATTTTAAGCAATTTATGCTCKACTAATTCAAGAAAAAAATAGCTAAAATTTACTCAGATTTATTCCCCGAATGAACCAAACTGTGGAAGAGCAGTGGAGTGTGAGCTGCTCATGRACAAAGACCACACAGGCAAACTTCAACCAAAATAAATGAGATAAATAAATAAAATGCCACTTTACAGGAGCAGATGTAAAAACCCTACACCAGCTTACTTGGAATCCACACAACTGCCTGCACCTCTCTTCACCTTTCCTTACTCATTCCTCCTGCTTGCTTGTCTCTCACTGTAGATATTTTTGTTTCTTTCTTCTCTCAGAATAGTCAAGAATGTATGGAAGCCTCCGAATATTTGCTTTCAAAATAACCTTGAGGAGGAGAAAAAAAAATACTGACATTTTATGGACAAAGAGACTTTTAAAACTTTCTACAATAGTTTGCATTGAGCTTACTGAATCCACTCTCTCTCATGTGATTGACTCATTATTTCCCATCAGTTCCATCAGTGAAAATGATTTCCAATATTTTTCAGAAAAAAAATACAATGTCAGTAGGGCACAGTCAAACACAATGGCTGTGAGTAGCTCAATAAACTGAATTACTCGTGCACAATTCTCCTTGCCCTGCAAAGAGACATTTTGCTGCATCAATTAGGTTCAGCAAACATTTCGTTTAAAGTCAAGAGCTGGAAGAATAATGAATTTCTTTGAAGTCTGATGACAGCCTAGGCAACAGCACAAGTAGAAACAGAAACAGTCTGGAAAACTCATTTACATAAGAAATTGTACCAGGTGACCTTTTATTAGATCTGATCTTATGAAAGATATCACTATATGGATTCATCATTCTCACAAGCAATTCCTCATTTGAATAAGGGCTATTTGCAGCAAATTACAGTGCTGGGCTCCGTGACTCCCCAGTAAGGGTCAGTGACAACAGAAATGATGAATGCAATGGACAAGTGCAGAGTACTCAGGTCCAGTGAATTTCACACCCCATCTATATTTAGTGTTAATTTGCAAAAGGAAATGTCTGCTTGCTACCAGGAAATATCTGAACACCAACAGATTTACCAAAATCTCTCTGTGTGCCTTCAGTAGGTTTTGGTTTTTCATTTTGCACAAAGCTACCTAAAATATTACTAAATTGCMGATGTATGGAGGTGCAGTCACATATTTCTGGTTCTTACAGGAGCCACAGGACTCTCAAACAATGATTTTTGTTAGGGGCATTGATGTACAGCATTCCAATAAAATTAAAGTAGGGAAGATGGCAGAGATAGTAAGAAACGTATGTGCAAAGTTGGCATTGGCACACTTCAGCATTTGGAAGGAATTACACAAAAATACAGAAATAAACAAAGGTGGGTAAACTGGGAAGCAAATTTAGGGGCAATCTGAAGAGAGAAAGCATGGGAGTAACAAAGAATAATTTGACTCAATAATAAAAAATAGATGTCTTGAAGTTACTGTGGAACAAAAACACCTGACAAAAGTGAAACAGAAATACTTTTCCCCAAGATTGGCTCTTTGCAGCCATTTCCTTGTGGGGTTTTAGCATGTTAAGTTGCAACATACACAGGTATTTCTTCTGTGATTTCACTGCAGCTCTCGATACCCTTACAATGAAATTATTTTTTCTTCACAATGGTATCATTCAGTGACTGTGCCAACAACTTCAGCCAAAAACAGTTCTACAGACACTGCCAAATCCAAAATGCCATTGTCAATAAAGGATGAAACCAACTGGCACTGATTTGTTTCCCCAAGAAACATCAAAGGCCGTCCTAATAAATGTGCCAACTTTCGAGAAAAATAAATTTCCATTATTCAAAACAATTGGATGTTGTAAACATATCTTTTTCCCAATCAGTTTACATTATCTTGACAATGAATCATTGTCATTAACAAGTATTTCTCAAACAAAAATAAAATTAAACCTTTGAGTGTGTGTTTATAATATAGCACATACAGACAGATAAATAGAAATAATATTTGCTCTTGTTTTTAGTTTTCAGATTACAGAGCATTTGGTAATAGAAAACACTATTAGTGCTGAGGACCTTCTTGTTTTGCAGCTTGAGTGATGTTCTCATTCTCTCTTTCTGGGTGTAAAAATTCTTTTCTTCCTTGGGATTTTTTTGAAGGAAAGGAGAAAGAGAAGACAGTTTTGTTACAATGGGAATAGAGGCACTTTTCTGTCATGCTTCCAGCATAGAATAACCATAAGTAAGATGAATCTTAGCTTCATGGGTGTGCAGCATTTATTTCCCATGTACTATTTCATCTCCTTTTTAAATTCCATGATGGTATTTGCCATTAATCTCCAACTAAACTGCATAAATTACATCACATCACTAATGATCTTCCACCCCATCCTGGGATTTTCTACGAACAATAAAGCAGTTTGATTTGACTTAATTAAAAACACCTGCAGATCCAGATATTATTTCTATTAAGTTAAATAATAATAATTTCATATTTAATAAGAAGAATAAGTTTATTTAAGGAGTGTTGGTATATATTTTATATTCACACTTTGCAATGTGTCTTTTCCAGCATTCAAATGAAAATGGCAGATCAGTTACCCTGCAAACTCATCCAGACCAGTTTTCTGACTTCCACAGTGGCCAATTATTTGCCATAACCAACTTGGTTTTGAGAGCAAACAGACGAGAAATAAAGTAATTCAATAATAAGAGTGGTCAGAAACATTCCATTCCCTAAAACTGAGGTTTTGGAAAAAAACATCACAGAAAATCTGTTTCTACAGAAAACTGAATACTCACGTGAAAACCTGAAGCTGCCAGAATTGTTTGTTTTCTCGAGCAGCTATCACAAATTATTTTTAGGATTCCCAGGAAAACTTGGAAATGTTTGGGTTAATATTCAGGTCTGCATTACAACAAAAGAGGTTGTGAACTGGCAACCTGGATACACACACACACACACAGACAGAGGTAAATATTTGTGTATATCTTACAGCTTCCTGAACCAAAAGGCAGCAAAAGMTGAATCCCACAATCACATGGAGCAGCACTGTCATTCCAGACAGTGGAACAAGTCAGAGGCATAAGCCCACTCCTTGACTGCAGTTTCCATAAATAAAACTGCTCCCAGTGCAGATACCAGAGCGAGCAGAGTGCTCAGAGCTGTTAATAAATACACTGAATTAGAAAACGTCTCCATATGAACAATGCATCTGAGCTAGCCAGATTAGAGGATTAAGTTTCCCACTGCAGCAGTTCATATTATGGTGACACAGAAATGTCAAGGATAACAGAAATTACTGCTGAAGCATTTGAAAAACTGAAATTAAAAGCCATGACTTTAAAGCAAAAGAAAAAAAATAGATTCACAAATCAAATTAAGCAAGACACTGAAGAAGTAAATAAATTCTGAGTAGAAATTATTCAACTGTATTGATAAAACTCATTAAAAGGTCAGGTCTCAGACCATTCTGTGTGACTCTACAAAACCAGAGGATCCATTTCCTAACCTGCTGAAAGGGGCATTTAGGATAAATTTAATCAATTTACCTCTTAGTAATTCAAAGCTTTCTGGAAGTATGCTTGCATCTATTAAAAGCTGCATCATGTCTCTGTGTGAGAAATCTAGTTATTCAACTTGCTTTCAAAGGTTTGGAGGCGGGGTGGGGGTGTTCATCAGAGAGAAAATCCTCATGTAAAACAAACTAAATTGGCCAAACACAGAAACATTTTGTTTTAAAAGCTTATCTCATTTCCTAAAATTACCTTCCTGTTTGTTTTCATGGTCTTTACTGTAAAACTAGTATTTGTTCCATCTTTCAATCACATCTAGTAATAACTGGCTATAAAATAAATTGCACATTAAATAATCAGATTGGAAGTGAAGAAGACTCCTGTTTTCCCACTATCACTTATGTAGCACAGAGAAAATCCTTCATGGATTATTCTTTTTGTTCATTGTTGCACCTGTGGGGCTGAAGAAACACAGGTGACCTTAAGGGCACTACAGATACTCCACATCAAATCTAAATAAAAGGTAAATTTGCTGCTGATGTGGAAGAGCCGATGAAAAATTGCAGTTAATGGAGTCAGTCCCCTCGGAATCGGTGCCTTTGCACTCGTGAATGTTTTTCTGTCAGGTAAAAGAATGAACTTTAGTTTCCAATAAATCATGAGATGTAGCCTGTTACCTTCTTGAGGGTCAAGTGTTTCTCTTCTGTTCACATGGGGGAGTTGGAAAGAGGTTTTAATTTTAAATGCATCCCTGGAGCCCCTCACCTGCAGCAGCAGCACGGGGGCTCAGTGCTCACCTGGCCAGCCAAAGCTGTCACCACCCTGTCTCAGGAGCCTCCTCCAAAACTCAGAGCTCAGCACCAAAACTGAGGTTTTGCTACCAATATTTAATGTTACTTTGGAGAATTACATCCCTCAAGAAAATAAAAAATATATATCCTTTATAAGCTTCTGCAGTGAGTCAAATGATAAAAATACTTTCCTGCCATCTTTTCACAGACATAAATAAACAGCTGTTTCCAGCTCTCCTCTCTCCAGCAGCTGTAATTCTGCCAGACCTCTGAACTGTGCTGTCCTGGGGCTGGGTGACTCAGCACCTGCTATGAAAGGTAAAAAATTACACAGAGATTGTTTTCTTCAAAGTCTGAAAAGGAGAAGGGGGAGTGAGGGGGCAGGTGTGAATTTTTGGATCACGTGTAGGGTTTTTTAGTTTTGCTTATGTTTAATTTGGTTTGCTTTGCTTTTRTTTGCTTGCTGTGCAGGGGGTTGTTGTCAGGGTTTTTTCCACATAATACAAAAATTAATCTTTTTCCCTTGAACTGATGTCTCTGGGCTCCCTGCTCTTTTTGTTTATTCATCTTTGATTAAAGAGTATGTGCAGCATCAGATAAGAAAGGGAAGWAGGGAACTGAAAAAAAAATTGAAACCTTTCCAAGAAAATCCAACAAGCAAGCATTTAGAATGCAGATATTTCTGAGCGACCCCATCGAACACCATTAAATTCACCTTTATGCTGCAAATCCACCACACCAAACCATGTAAGACGTGCCAGCACTGAGCCACAAAGAAGCTGCTGTCATACCCAAGCCTCTGAAACCTTGGCCTGGTGGCTGTTACTCACATTTTAAATCTTTGCATAAACCAAACTTACTTGAAGCACCGTATGCAAATGTGCTATCAAATATTCGTGCCTTTTAGATTTCAAAGCACTTATTTTCCTGTGGTGTTTTCCCCATAATCTAGCCTCAAATAAAGACATCAGTAATTTTGACTTGATTACACTGTAATTATTTAAATATCTTTAATTTCGTGTGCTGGACTAATTACCGTATCTGTTGTTATCATTAAAAGAGACTGTTGCAGATAATGTATCTCATGTAYTCCCCCTAATTGAAAAATGCAGCTCTTGAACAATAACAGTTGTGACAACAACAGCAATTCTGTTTAAAGGCTACTCAGGCAATACAGCTGGAATTATTGCAAACAAACATTATTGCAGAGGCAGTGAGGCACCACAATTACAGCAGAGCTGAAGGACAAGCTGCTGACAGTTGACTTGGTCCTTCTGTCGAATTTCTTTTTCTTCATCATGATCCAACAGACAACGCTGGGACATTGCCAGGGAACTCCCAATGCTTATTATTTATAAAAGGCCATAATAYCTGAGTTATATCCCAAGTAAATTCAGTGTGGTTGTCTTGTACCAAAGACTGTCCAGATCCAGACACCCCAGAAATCACGAGCAGAAGGTCAGAATCACTTCCCTCCACCTGCTGGCAATACTCCTTCCCTAAAGCAAGGCAATCACCTTCTCCAGTAAAAGGCATGCTTTCCCCAAATGACCTTWTCCTGCTGGCACATTCTTGCTGGATATGGACAGCAAAGAGGGATTAAACAATTCACAGAAGAAGCACCTTAGGACAAATGAAGGCAAGAGCTGTTTCTTCACAGATCTCCCCCAAAACTGCAAAGAGAACCAAGAAAGAAAATGTCAGACAAAAAAAGCATCCATGTGAAATASGAGAGAATTGTGACAAAGGTTTAAAAATGGAGACTGAGACAATGCAAGAAACTGCAGAAAAGGAGAGAAGGAAAAAAAAAAGGAGAGGGGAATGCTAACTGTGAGAAAAGAAACCACTGAGGAGAGGAAAACCAAACAATAGTCAGACACAGAAGGGCAGATGCATGAATTTCATATTTGCCAAACACCAACACAGTTCTGAGGAAGAAGTTCAGGTGCAATGTACCAGAATAAAAGAGGATGGAAATACCAGATGAAATTATGAACACTGTGAATATAGAGTGGCATTAAGACTGAAAGCTCTTCAGGGGAAAGATTGCCTTTTTATTGTGTGCTTTTGCAGAAGTCAGGAGGATTTTTAGCATAACTCTTTTTTCCAAGTGCTACTTCAGTGCAAATAATTAATAACAATAACAGTCAAAATAATTCATAAGACTAATGACTTTACAAATGATCTTGTGCAGTTCTCAAGGGTAAGTGCTCCTTTCCCTCAACTCACTCCCCAAAATTCGCTAGTGAATGTAGCTGCTTCCCTTGACAGCCCATCTTATCTCTCTCCTTCCCTTATTTCAGCTTGAATTATGGACCAATTAATATACTTTCTACCTTATAAGTGGAGCCACAGTCAGCTCTGAGCTGGAGCTGACTGCATGTTGCATTGAATTTGTAATGAACACCCTTCTGCTGGCACTCAGCACTGCTTTTCCAGAGCCAAGCATTTTGGATAGGTAAATAACAAATGCTGCATTTGTCAGATCTCTGGAACATTGGCATTTTACCACGGATATTGCAGCGTCTGATTACCACACTACAGTGTTAATATCTCTTTTTAAATGTATGCTCTCAAGAAAATGAGTTTCCCTCTGATCACATTTGATCATTAACTTACGCTTACAAGCATGGACCAGCTCCAGCACAGCCTACTCACTCTTCCTTCATGCTGATGTTCTTCTTCTCCAGCACGCACGTTGGGCTGATTTTTTAGCAGGAACAAAACGGCAGAGGATGAGAGCCCAGAGTGTTGTCTGGTCTGGCTGCAGAGCTGAGCTGTGCTCAGAGCCCTGYGAATCCACTCCAGCCTGGAAGGGTGGATCCACGGCTGTCAGCACATCACCAGTTCCACCTCCACCAGCCACCAGTGCCTCCAGCAGTGTGCCAAGGCCCACCCAGGAGTGACACTTCTCTGGCAGTCAGATGCCACTGGAACAAGGAAATGATCCCATCCATCTGCTTTCCACAGTATTTGTCCATGTCTTACCTATCTCACGCTGTGACAAAAGGGAAAAGTTGGTGCCTTTATTCAGCTGGAATGTTGGAAGCCTTTTGTTATCCTTCTGAAAGCTGCTTTTAGACTCTTGGCGTCTTGATTTCTAAGTGAAAACACTCTTCAGGTGYAATTTCTCAATAGGGAAAAAAACAAACTACCAAACACCAGAGCATAGAATCACCTTTCCTTGGACCCCTTTTGAAGAACAATAAGTGGGCCAGCAAGGATTTCTCTTTCTTTACAGTACTTGTGACCTACTGTGCATGTGAATGTCTTTCCAAAAGCCAGTTGTCAGAGAGTACTGTTGTGTTTCATCAGTGCAATTTTCACTTCTGTAGATRAAATGATAGTACTTGAATTAGAATCCATGCAGATTAAAAGGCAGGCAGGCAGGCTCATCTTCTCCACAATCCTTCTTCATAGTTCTCTCYACCCTCCTTTCTTGTTTCCTATTGACTGAGATGTAAGATTCAAGGGAAAAGTGGAAATTTGTATTTCCAAAAATAAGTCTTTTTGTTTGCTTTTGGCATTTTCTAACATTGCAGCCTCTCAATTCTTGAGAAACAGGTRGGCACATCTGAAGGGAATCAGGGAAGAAAAATTTATTCATGTCACCTTTGTACTGCTCTGCTGCTCTTTCACCTTTCTGCTCACTGTGAGKTCAGCACACAGATACTGTGGAGGGCTTGGTGAGGTTTTGGCAGAGCTAGAAAAGGCTCTGATATTTCACCAACTCTGTTTATCAGCAGAAGCAGGAATGATAGATGGGATATCCATCTATAGAAAGAGCTTCCTTAACAGAAGTGACTTGAAGAGATTTAAGGAATGTCACTGTGCTGAAGTTCTGTTGCCACCTCTGTTGTAATGGGGCCACTGCCACCACGATTGGGTTTTGGAACATAATGCACATGCTTTAAGTCACAGACTTATTATTTCTAAGTAAAACACCTCCACTATCTTTAATGAATGCATTTCTGTGCTAGCAGCAGCAATGCTATTAACTTCTACTTGTGTGCAAACTGATCCTGTCTCAGCATATTTGAATGAGCAAGGCTCCCCTGTAACTGCAGTTTTGTTATAAATCTAATAAATAATAATGCCAGTTGAAATTACAATTGCTCCTGATGCTGTGATATCACATCAAATTCACATGGAATGATTTGTCTACTCTCAAACAAAAGGACCCACTCATCAAGCTGCTCTCCAGTTTTTCCCTTCTGTGCTTCTGCGTAGTATTCCCTAATACTGTTGGGAGAGCTAAAAATGGGGTTCAGGGGAAGCTTGTTGCCTAGGAGGCAAAATATCTTCAATGTTCATAAAAAAACCAAGAGAAAACAACAAATCTGCGTCAACTTTCCTTAAATAACAGCAGGGTACCAAGGCAGGCAGCAGCGCTCAGAGACAGCTGGGCCTGGTTGGAAAGGGAAAGGGACAAGCACCAAAACCAGCATCCTCCAGCAGTGACACGGCTCATTTTGCACATTGTAAACATCCCTAAACAGGTCCCACAATGCAGGACATCGCTTTAGACCATCCTAGCATGGAAATTTCCTTTTCCCACACCGGAAGAAACACGAGCTGGTGGCACTTTTACCGTCAGGTAAGTGCAGCTAAGCCAGCCTGACACTTCAAGGGGGACCTTTCAGCAGCAGGGAGGGACACATCTGTCTGAGGAATATCCCAAACTCTGGATCTGCTTCCTCACTTCCCAAAGCACCATCTGATGTGAACCTCCAGCGCATGATTGATCTGACACCAGGTCCCTGCTATCCCAGACTGTCTCCCACGGGTGCTGGAGGCAGTGAGCAGCCCGTGCCTGCCCTTCAGAGGCTCWCTGATTAACAATTCATTTGATCATGCAATATTAACAGCTGTAATAACAAAAGCAGCCCCAGCAGCTGCGACGTGAATAACAACAAAGAAAACAAACAAGAACGGCTACACTTGGGAAACAATTCAAAGGAGCTGGTGTCTTCAGAAAAGTGCAAGGTGGTTATCCAGGGATGGAAGTGGGGATAAGGAAGTAGAAAGAGCTGCCTCCCCACATGAGCTCTGGGCTGAGAAGATGCAACTGGTTTGACTTCCCTGGCAATGCTCAAAACCATGTGAATGTCACACTTGGGGACATGGCTTAGCGGTGGCCTTGGCAGTGCTGGGTTTACAGCTGGATTCGGTGATCTCAGAGGGCTTTTCCAGCCTTATTGTTTCTATGCCATTCTATTCCATGACCCTTAAGCAAAAACCACAAGAAGGTAGGGACTGAATGCCCCCCAGATGGTCACAAAGGCTTCTCACCCCCCATGTTTCTACTGCAATTCCATTAACATTCTCCTTTCTGGTTTTGGCAAAGGTTCTAATAAACTGTTCATCAGAGAGGATGTTTTTGGTACTTACCCCTTAAGGCTGAACCAGAAAGAGGCTTGAACTCAGAAAGAAGTGGTCAACTGTCCTCCAAACCAACAAATGCCAGCAACAGGCGAGATCAAACCCCAGTTAACAGCAGACACAGACATAGGGGGATATTTTTACATATAGGATCACTGCAGGCGCAGAAGTGCCCTTTTTCAAAATATGGATATCCGATTCCCTCGGCCCACTGCAAAACTCTGCAGGCATTCTCACCTTMTTTCACATCCTGAAATACTGGAAATTGTCCATGCAGGCCAAACTGAAACAGTCCATTGCAGAAAAGGGATGTGAAAGGTGCGTTTGAGAAGAAAAAGTTTTAACTGGTTGGCTAACATTAAATGGTGGTCTCCAAAAATTCTATGCTTAATCCTATTGATATTTGCAGGGTGATAGCTGGGTTTTGAGGTTTCATCTGTCTGAAATAAAGTGAATAAATTGGGTGATAAATCTTTAAAAATCAAGCTGCGACTCCTATCTCACTGATTTTATCTTTCCTTYGGGACTCAATGCTGTTTCGATTGGATACTTGCCCTTTCCTCATTATTCCATATTATACTAAACTTGTTATGATGATTGCTATAACCCRTGTAGCCCCAGCTGTAAAAGCCTCTCAGTGAATCTTTTCTGCTTTGTTTCTGGAAGGCTCTGTGGTGGCATCAGGACATGCAGGAGAGGACAGTCACAAGGAAGACCCAGCCTGTCTGAGATCACTTTGCCCATCCCATGCCATCCCATCCCTGTTCCAGTTCTGCTGGAGCTGAGGAGCCACATCACCACCTGTGGTGAAAGCCAGGGAAATGCCAGCATGGAAAAGACCCTGGAGCCAAGGAAGCCACAACCATCTGTGAGAAACCCACAGAGATCATTAATAACTTACTGCTCTAAAATAAATGGGGAATGCCAGTTTCCTGTTTCCCAGGAAAGAGGGATGGGGACTTGGAGGATACATAGTTCAGTTGGAATAAATCAGGTATATGAAAAAATAYGGAGTTTCAGAAAGGGAAATCTTAGAACACTTCCCCTGAAAAAGTTGGTTCAGATTTAYTTAAATAAAAGAGACAGAAGGGGTCCTACTGAGTCCTGCAGCACAGTCAAAGCATTCAAAATTCAAATCAGACCATTAAAAGCARAAAGATAAAGAACAATGCAGAGCAATGACTTTTGTTCACTGCTTCAGCTTTGCTCTACASATTTAAAATATGCTTAAAACTCTGCTATTCCATTATCTCTTAAGTTATTTCTTTTTTATAGTGGATATGCTTTCCTGACCATAACTGGTATGTGGTAGGAAGTTGAGCATGAGTGACAATGACAGGCTTATAACCATAAATAAGTTGGGTACACAACCAATGCATGCATTTTATCAGGAAATAGTGGACTGCACACAACTCTCTCTCTCCTTTTCTCAACAGACACATCAGCTGTGCTGTCCCTAAACAGGAAAACCAAATAGGCAATTAATCTGTTTAATACAGTAATGCCTGAGGCTTTAATATGTGAGATTAAAMGACTCGATTTCTGAGTGTTAGGAGAGTATCTAATAAGTAGCACAACTCTGCAAGCCTCTGACTTGATTTTACTCCTCCTGACTGATCAATCTCTGCAGTCACTGATCCGTGTTTGCTGCACCGTGGGTAGAACAGCAAGCACCTTTTGTCTGGGTCAAAGTGTGGGGAGAGGAAAAGAGCCCATAAACATCCAGTGGGCTCAAAAAGCAGGAATGCCTGCTGCAGTCTTGCTGCACTGAATGCCAAGGGTGCCATCACCTTTTTACCCCTTATTACTTTACACATGACAAGAGGAAGATGGGTTTTTCAAGTRTTTTCATAGTTTTGTGAAAATTCCAGCACTGTGGATGAATGCCTCTTAGCCACAACTGTACAAAATCTTATCCTGAAAATCCACCCATACCTCAAATCCATTCAAAAAGTCACTCAACTGTATTCTTGTAGCACTCTGTCTCTCCCCAAAGATGATTTGTTTARACAAAGCCTTGTGCCAAAGCAACTACAGAGTTTCCAGTTTAGACCAGTTCTGTGCCTGAAGGCTTAAAATGCAAGCAGAACAACCTGAAAAAGGAGGTCTTAAAGGTGCTGCACATGTAAATTAGTCATAAGTACAAAAAAAAACTCAGCTAGAGAGGACTAATTTTTCTTTCGCCTTCATATATTTTATTAATCAGAGCCAGTTTAGCAGAGAAGCACTTTCAGAAAGCACATCAGTCAGCAAATCTGACACTGCCTCTCAGTGAAAGGACAGCTGATTTGATGTTGCAGATTAACCCCCTGTATTGCAAGCAAGAAGCTCTCTCACTCAAAAGTGGCCACGGAATTGAAGGCTGAAGAACAGTTCAAAACCCAGGGACATCACTCATTCTGTATGATTCTGTATCATATTCCATGAGCCCGTGAGATGTGGTGAGGGTCCTACTCTGCTCCCTCACGAGGTCTGTGTCACAATGAGACTCTCCAGGTAATACACATCACACCATGACCTGTCACTCAACCAGGAGCTGCAGCAGTGCCTGCTAAACTGAAAAATATCAACAACCCAACAAGTGCTGTAATTCTTCCTCCAAGAACTAGGCTTGCTTCTTCTTCCATGCTTCCACCCTACAATAGCCTAAAAAAAGTTAGTGTTTGAACTCTGGATGGAACTTGGATTCCAGTGCTCATATTTGCTGAAGTAAACACTAAGTGGCCCGTGGCTGATTTACCAGTGAAATGCAGCAGCAGCAGGCATAGGAACATGGGTAGGTTGGAATTAAATTGAATTTGATTGCATTTCCCTGGGTTTCCCAGAAGTATTTCGCTCACATTAATGCTGCRTTCAGGAGCCCCCGAAAGGGAGAGTTAGAAACACAATTTTAAGAGATTTTAAATATTTATAGACTGCGGTTTCACGATTACAATAAAACCTATTGCACTTTTGGGSCATCTCCATTGTTCAGGTCTTCAAGTTCTAGGAGGACCTTTCATTATTAACAGGAGGTTGGCAAGTAATTTAATGGGTTTTTTAAACACTATAAGCAAATTGTTGAAGCAAGCCCATATAATCCTGGAAGGAAATCGTGTGTGTTCTTCTAGATACAGTTTGAATCTTGTCTCCAAAGGCGACATGATTTTCTCCTTACTCACTGCTTCTGGCTCTAAAGCTAAATTTGTGTAGCCTACTCAGAAATGGAGTAAAAGAGAACATAGAAGCAGCATCTGCTGCAAAGAATTGGAGTCTCTGCAGGGCTGTACAACTTCTCTCCATTCCCCAGCATGCATTTTTCAACACTGCAGCCTCCCAGAAGCTTTGACAAATTGGTGGACCCATTTTAAAAGAACCAGGGAAGGAAAACCAATTCCTATCACCTTTTCACTGCTCTCTTAGTAAGGTTTTTTGTTACTGTGATTTCTGCTAATTGTGACCCCAACGCATGCATGTATACACACACATTTGTAAGGATTATTTGTTTGATTGTTTGATGGTTTTGCTGAAGAGTTGTAAAGGGGATGCAGTCAACTGTTCTCCTACCCAGAAGTGGTACCTCAGCCTGCAGCATTTCAGCCTGAGATTTCCAGAACCCTTTAGATTTTGTATGAGATGGGCAGCACCAAGAACAAACAGACAGACTGTTTACCTCTCTGTGCAAAAAGCAGCTTCTAATTAATTGTAATTAATCGTTATTAAGTGGAAATACAGAGATGTCTTGTCTGGCACTGGTTATTAGCATCAGGAAATGGCTCTTTGGGGTAGAAATATCTGGTTTTAAACTGCAGGCATGCTCCACTAAGAACTGACTTTCCTCCCACAGATAGAGAATTAAGCAGCTGCTGTTTCTCACAGGAGGCAAAGGTGCTGAACCCAACTGTTCCAGAGGCTGTCACAGCCATGGGTGACAATGACTGCACCTCTCCATGGACAGGGATTAAGCAAAGTCATGGCTTCCCTAAAGAACTGGTCCTGTTTTCAGAAGYGTTTGTAAGGACAGCAGAGGTATTTCAGCAATGTGTATTAAATCCAGCTGCTTTATACAGAAAAAATATACATTACCTGTACAATTATTTTTAAAATTCCATTTCTTAAAATGCTAGCTTCCGATCAGAGCATATAAAATTACTTGATTTAATTTAAACCCAAAGGAAGCCTCAAGATCTCAGCATTCCTGTAGCCAAAGCCATGGCACCATCTTCTGGGCACTTTATARAGCAAGTTCTGGAAAAGCCAAGAGTGCCCACAGGAACAGGCTGCTTATTCCATCTCTGAGCTCAGGAAGAAGTACTGAGTCGAAATTGGTTTTAAAATCTGAAATTCTTCAAAACCAGCCATTTAGGAAATGAAGTTTTTTAAGTTCAACRGCAGGTTTAGGAGCATTTAAATAAATTTTTAGTCCAACTATATCACAAAAAATATACTAAAAAATAAAAATAAAAAATATAAACCTAACCTCAAATCCTGCAGGTAATGTGAATCCCCCACAGGATCCTAAGTGTGAATCCTAAATGGGGCATATGGATATACATCCTGCCTCCAGGAATATAATCACTACTGTCATGGAGGTGGGGTTTTTGGCTTTAGCAGAAAAAAAATTCATCTGATTTTTAGCCCATATTTTGATGCTGTTTTTAACCACCAAACCATACMTGGCTCAAAACACCAAGCCCTGACACAGTGACAGACTACATCAATCTATCCAAAATGCCCCAAAATCTTATTTTTACAAGGCCAGGAAGAGGACGGAAAGAGGAGTATGATAATTTTACTTCTAAATTTATCTGGCTTTTCCATTTGGGTTAGCAGTTCCTTTCAGATACAACTTTTCAGCCAAGGGAACAATTGCACTTTGAATTCCATAAAAACTTGCCTGTTACCTGCTTGTTCATTTTGTGTCTTTTCTCTCCCTGAATRCTTTGTCAGCAAGTCTGCAAAGACATGAAGAAAATAATTTCTACAGGTTTTACATTCAAATTTGGACTTTTGAGGAGCAGGTTCAGAGATAACACAATCACTGAGGATGAGCAGCAGAAAAAAAAATGCTTGAGAACTCCTGAAGACCACACCATAAAGACTGAATTTCCCTGTAAAAAAATTTAGGCATCACAGCAATTGATGCTACAGGTGAAGCAGGAATGGCTGGCATGCCTGGAATTTCATGCAACATTTCCTCCTTGTCCCTAAGCCAGTGGTCAGGGACTCAGATAAAGTCAGTTCTGCTCCAGCACCCTGGTATTCCCTTCTGGGCTCTGGGAAAGTCACTCTTGGATGAAAGCCACAGTTATAAAACTCAGCAGCTCTGCACAGTGCTGGGCAAACAAATGATTGAACAGTGTTAAGGAGCACCTCACACCATTTTTCAGTGGCAGCAGTACCTGAAAAACTACATTTCATTTGCTCTTGGTGAGAAGGGCTCTGAACAGGGAGAAAAGCATCCTGCCTGGCAATTCCAGACTACTGTAGCACATGTCACTGAAAATAACCTCCTACGGCCCCRCATTCACCTGCAGTTCTGCTGACACTGCTGCCCTGGATTCCTCCTCTTGTTAGAGATTTAAATGGCTGAAGTCAAACGTGAAATACCATTGCAAAAATCTGTTTGGGAATTCAAAACCCAGGGACAACTGGACTCTGCAATTGTTCTCATGCCCTACTGACACTTCAAAATCCTTTCCTCCCTCCAGTCTCAGCCATAAAACCAGCTTCAGAACATTTCTGTGTTTTTATTGTAGTTGACTGATATCTGCTGAGGGTCTTTGCTCTCTCCTTCCCTCTTCCTTCAGTTGCATCAAGTTCACAGGCAGAGAGAATTAAAACGAGAGTTAAAACAAGAATCCAGGAGAAAACTGAAATCCTCGCTCAGCCTGCCTCATGCAGGCAARGCAGGCAGGAAAATCATCCTGAAAATTCCAGTCTCCACAATCTTTCAAATGCATCCTTGAGAAACTCTCCAGTGATCAAATTGTTCCTGGACCTGCTGGAGCTTATTAAGAAACACCTCTGTAAGCAGAAACAAGACCTCTGTGCTGGCTGCTTTATCTCAGTGGAGAGTTTGCTGGGTATGGATCCTAATTGGCTTCTCCATAATTTASCCCTGACACTGGCAGTGTATCTGAAGAGCTCTCCAGAGGCGGAGACCCTATTGCTGCTGCAAGCACAAAACAGCTCCCAGGGTTTACAAGACTGAGGGCCCTCAGGAGGGATTTAAACATCCCACAAAAATGGTACAGCAATGAGTCAGCAGTCCCCTAATGCAGGACCTCTAGGAAATAAACTGGATAGAAATACGAGTGATTACCATGTCAAGCACCTTCCATCCTGCCACCCCTTATGTGTGTATACATACACATGTACAGATTAAACACTGACACGATCCAGGTTGTAATCATAGCCAGAAAGAATAAAATACCAAGTGGTTTTGGCTGCTCTGAGCTGACAAAGCATCAGCACTCAGCTGGGAGGCTGGAGAACCGGGYTCCCCATTCCTGCCATTCACACCATGCTCTAAAACCAAACTGTTAAGTATTGTAAGCATTGTATTTCATTAGATGAGACATCATCATGGACATGGGTGTAAAAAGCCCCCTCGACTCTCAGCATGTAGCATCGCTGCTGGGAGACAAATTTAGAGTTGAGGATAATGGGGAAATACACAGAATTACAGCTCCACTGCATGTAAGTGCATTCCTAAGTGCCCAGGAGAGACCCRGGTACCAAACACTGCCCAGCTTGCTGGAAAAAAAAAAAATCCTCATTTTCTCTCACATTTGCTCTGGCTGCTTGCCAAGAGTTTGGAAGCAATTTCCACATGGATTTCCAGACTTCTTAGACTTCTTCTGTTCATATATATGCATATAAAATCKCAGTGCACTCAGTAAGGTGTTTGGAGTGTGATCAGCACAGACTTGGAGGGAAGCCAGCTCCCAGAGGCCGCAATACATGCAAAGCAGGCCCATTTAAATACAGACTTCATTCTTCATCTACTTAAGATAGAGCTGCATTTAGCTGTATTTCTCTAGTGAACTTTAATATATACATTATATACACAAATATGTATGATACATGTATTAAACAGAYATGGTTTAAACATAGAACTGGTATTCTCAGCAGAAAAAAAAACCACTGTTCATGAACAGATATCTTCCAAAGAAATAAAATTATACTTGAAGGCATGCAGAGAGCATTGAAATAATGAAAGAAATCTCAAAGTGGTTTTGAAAGGAGACATACCAAATGCTGGGTCGCTGTGAGTGAACACAGGTTTGGACCATTTCATCAATGTGCATTGCCACGCTCTTGGCAGACTGAGCTTCCTTGAGTGGCACAGATGAAATTCTCAAGTTTCMCCTCCTCTGCTTTCCTATTATACTTTAGAGTATGTTATATTGACACTGTAATGTTATACTATTCTCTTTAAAACGCAGAAAATTCTTTTACAAAAGTTTTTTTTTTTTTTTTCTCCTCTGGCACCAAAGCAGAAAATTAACTCCTCTAAGGAGTTCTATTGCTCTGTAACTTTTTCAAGCCCACAAAACCCAGAAGTTTGTTCCTTTCACCTCCATGAGCAAGTCTTAGGAACCCCATAAACAATTTATGACTGTTATTGCCATGCAGAAGAGGGACCCAAACTCCAGCCTGAGGGAATAGTTCTGCAAGGTCACCCTCAACAAATGCATCTAAAATGGAACAGAAGTACCCTGGACTAGGAGACAGAATCATATATTTTATCCATCTCAGAATTCAATTTCCCCCCACACTATGCCAAAGGGTAGAAATGTCTCAAAGTGCTACAGCTGCTCTCTGTGTGAGCGTGAGCCCTTAATCTTTCCACTGGATCTCAAGGATTAGTCCAGCTTTACCACTACATTGTCCAAGACAGGTTAATTCCCCCCTTAATGTCTGCCCTCCATCCCATCCCTTCTGTTCCTCTCATGCATTTCGATAACTAAAAGTTTAGAGTTTAATACCTTCTTAGCCACTGATCTATTACCCAACATGAATCATAYCTACTTGTTTTACTTGCAGAAGGGAGGAAATTTGGTTAAAGAATAACCTATGTACGAATTTCTGTTCTTTGATATGCAGCTGAGGCCCTGAGTGCAATAGAGAAACAGCTAAGAGAGATATTCAGGCCTGAATCCATTATGTCATGGAGTTCTATACACCCAATTCCTTTGCAGTTACAAAAATTTRTATTTTATTTTAACTGGAAGGGCAACAAAATTCAGAGCAGCATCCTTAAAATACCGTCATGGGGATTTGTTCTCTGATTCAGGAAGGGGGAGGRGGGTATTTAGAGTGAGCTACTCCTTTTGGTCCAGGCAATAGAGTGTGTTTCTTTTTCCCTAAACATACAGAAGGAAAAATAAATGGCCCCACTGGCCAGTAATTTTCCTCTTTTCTAAGGAACRCGAAGACTAATATGTCACTTTCAGACAAAAGAGGCTTTGGCTGCAGGCTTGTTCAACACASAGAAAATGACTCTTATTTCTGGGACTCAGTTAAGAAGGCAGCCTGCCTCTGTTCATTTCTCTTCATTTCGCTGTGTCCAAATACACAAAGAAGCAAACAATTAGCTCAATGGGCTAYTACTGATTACAGTCTCTTTGGAAAKAGTGAAATGTGAGCTCTTCYGTTGGAGAGTGGCAATAAATACCAAATAAATACCAAAAGGGATAGGGAATCCTGTTTCACCATCCCCAGTCCTCTCCTGAAGTCCTTGTCTGGCTCRTGTCTCTCCTCAAAAAGCACGAATACAGAATCCTGATGGCAAGTCTTCCCTTCACAGCAGTCTATTCTAACCACAAGGAAGCTAAACGGTAAAATGCCTTTTAGCCTGCAGCATCATGGCCACCTCCCAGTACTCTTTGTGCAAGCAAAAAGGTTTTTCAAAGCTTACCTTTTAATCTTTTTTTTTAAACTCCAGCATTGCTATTGGAAAAATTCCTCTTGCCAGGTCTGTGCTGCTTTGGGACTCTCCTCTCCTGTCTGACAGAGGCCTGAGGCTACAGACTGGTTGGTTTTCCTACAGATTGGTTGGTTTTCCTACAGACTGGTTGGTTTTCCTACAGACTGGTTGGCTTTCCTACAGACTGGTTGGCTTTCCTACAGACTGGTTGGCTTTCCTACAGACTGGTTGGTTTTCCTACAGACTGGTTGGTTTTCCTACAGATTGGTTGGTTTTTCAGTGGTACCACAGATGTGGGCAGTGCCACACTCCCTCAGGATGTTCTTTGTAAAACAAGGGTCTCAGCACAGAGGTTTTGTCCACTTTCTTTCAGTTCCAAGTTCAGCAGCAACCTACAGATCTAGTGGTGAAGAGSATTTTCATAGGACAGCAAGAATGAAACTCAATATGTCATAGAGAAAAGTCATAGATGAAATAGGAATAGATCCTTGACTTAACTATCTATAAAAAAAACAAAAAGACTGAAAGACCTTCAGGCTGCCCAAAAAAACAAGCAACAYCCAAGTTCTTATTTATCTAATTTGCCTAGAGAAAAAAATTAAACTGCAAGTGTTGGACTTGGGCTTTATGGTTCTTAAGAACTGGGGRATTAAGTTATTCTATGAAGAAAAAATTCTGACAAACCAAGATAAAACTGAGGAAGGATCCACCTTCTTCAAGGTGAGTTTATGCTAAAATGTTTCAAGTTTCAAAACCAGAACACTGAGTTTTGCCAGGGGTTATTACAGCGAAAAACAGTAAGGGAAAGATGCCCAGCATCAGCAYTTTAATCTCTCTCACAAACTGCATTCCCTACTCCTTCCCAGAACCCTCCCAGCTCCCATACACACTGCAGGGAGAGCGGGCAGGGAAAGGAGTTCTCTTGGCACTTCACAGAGCCCTCACTCTGCAAATCCACACCACAAACAATTTGGCCAATCCTGCTAAAAGCTTCAGATRTTATAGAGTGAAAAAGAATGAGCCCAGTACATCGACCTGGTGACAAGTCATGGCAGATTCCACTGCAGGAATAGCAAGAGTATTTCAGACTTAGATTAAGAGGCTTTCATAGCCTCTCTATTTGCAGAACAGAACATGGGCTGAATTGATTACTCTTCATCAAACAGGAGGTGGAACAGGGAATAAAAGACTAGATAACCTCCATTTTAAAGCTGATTGTTTTTCCTGGCCTTGTTATAAACTAGCTACTGCTAATCCAAGGAAAATAATTAAATCATCTGCTGTCAAGCTTTAACGAGAATGCCTTATAATACTCATCTATTTAAAACGTTAATAAAGTTTAATTAAAATCGGTTTTCTGCAGAGCAAGCATCTGGATTTGCATTCACATGCATGAAATGGGAAAATGAGCTTTTGAAAGTATGGCTGTGGGATTGCATTTACCACCATTCCACATGAATTCCAAGTTGCAGTAGGTGGAATTTGGTTTCTTCCAGATAAACTGGACAGAAACTACACAGTCTTGAGTTGCACCTCAGTTTTGAAAAACAGCTATAGATCTCTTGTCAACCCTTAGTGTTTCCTGACACAACACAGACCAAACTGGCTRTTTATATGTGCCTCACATTCTCTGYTCTTTATTAATGATCCAAGARAAAGTTAAAATTGATACAYTGAGCAGCTCAGTGTTGTGGCTCATACTGCAACAAAATGAGAATTCCACTCTGTAAGCAATAGCCACACCAGTAAAASTTTTTACTCCCTTCTGTTTAGTGCCTTGTAGTTCCCAGCATCTACCCCTGCAAGATATTCATCTTTCCCAGAAGCATCCTGAAGGTCACTATCACTACATTTCTGAAGTTCRAGTATCCCATCTTTGGCAAACATAGCAGCTAAACCGAAATCACAGTGCAGTGAAATAATCAGTAACATTCATAAGAACCCAGCTAAATCTTTAATTCCTTCTCAAACAAACGGACAAAGGAGGATGGTGGGTTTAGGATTCATAACAAAAGCTGCAGAACTCTTTGAAAACACTCAAAAGGTGATACAGACACAGAYTTCATGCAGGGGGTGAGTTTTATTGACACTTCTAAAGTTGGTCTGAATTTTACAGAAGCAGATCCCAACCCTAAAGCAAAACTCAGGGACTTCGTTTGGGCAATTCCCTCCTTTGGSAATAAATCCATTGGGCCCCTGCAGAGAGGCTGTAATCACCTGATTTTAGCAGGTATTTCTGGTTTCCACAGTTCTCCCTTACTGCTTTGCTGACAAGTTCGTCACATTTCCACAAAGTACCTCAAAGAGAAACCGTGTTTATTAAAAGTGACTATAATTTCATCCAAAGATACAGATCTGCCTCAAGTGGCACAGATGAAGTACTCCAGGTTAATCCACCCTGCTTTCCTATCATACTTTAGACTATGCTTATTTATATTACAATATTATAATATAAACAATTCAGAACAGCTGTTCTTACAGTTCTGACAACAGCCTCTGCTCCATCAGCTGCATCACTCTCTAACCTSTGTGTTCTTTAATATTATTTTTTCCTTTTCTTTTCATGATTTATTTTATTTTTGTATTCTAYCTAGCCATTTYTACCCCAGCTGGTAGGAGAAGTGGAATAGGAAGTAAATTGGTTTTCAAAGCCACTAGGACACTCCAAAAATAGCAAGGAGAAAAGGTAGCAAAGTGCAGCCCTGTAAGATTTTGCTTCACTAGAAAGAAAGAAAAACAGTGGCTGCTCATAAAAATGCCAAGTGAATTGATGTTTCATTAAAGCAAAAAATTCCAGTGGCACAAAAGCCTAATTTAGGTCTTCACATGCCACACAGTCACTGTTTACTATTCCCACAGATAAAGGGTAAAATACATTCATGGTCTGGTTGTCTTTGCATGTATTTATTACACCTAAGGCAGCTGCTCTGGGATACCCAGTGCCCTTTAGACAGCAGCTACAGCAAAAACAATTACCCTCCTTTTAAACAAAGTTACTTGAAAACCAAGAAGTGTAATAAACAATAATCTTCATAACCCAGAGTCCTGACCTAAAGACAAGTAATACTGGAAGTGAAAGACATTGACTTCTTGAATATTCTCCCAACTCAGAGACTTTGCTCATGAAGTATGGATTGTCAGTTTACCTAAAATCCATTTTTGTGTTGTTTGAAATACCCTGGAAAGTGGAATACCTGTTTCAGAGAAATAAAAAAAACCTAAGAAAGAAAAAAAGGCACTGGATGGGATGAGAGTTCATCKTACAGTGTTCTTATTCTGGGCTACAGATGGTATAAAAAGCTGCTGAAGGGCAGTATTTTAATATGGTACAAGACAACAGTTATAGCATTCCTTGACCTGTTTCCAGGCTGCTCAGCACAGTCCATGCTTTATCCATCAAGTAGGTCACCCTTTCCTCCAGTTTARTAAAGGCTTACAGGGCAATTTATGGACTTGCATGAGAGCTTTATATCAGCAGTGGTCCCAGATATGTCTAGAAACATTCTGGACAGCAACACCCTTACAGAGCCATGATAAAGTCTTTTGATCTCATGGATTTGTGTATTTGATTGGCAGATTGTTAAAAACTAAACTATTGTCACAGCAATCAGGAATGACATCACTGGGTTTTGAAAAATTAACCAGAAATAAAGAAAACCAACCCCTGTGGTACTAGGAAGCTTCAGGAAATGGCAYGAGGTGCTGTACACACAGAACATTTCAAATTCTTTCCCCACACAGGTCATCATGCCTCCACTCTAATTTTCAGCCTTTTTCTCTAAAGAGGTCTAGGTCAGGACTAACTTTTCCACAGAAATAGGTTCATAAAATAGCAACAATGAATATGAAAAGGGAAGGTATGAAATTGAAATTTGCAGTCATCTCTCACATCAGTAGGTCACCTCTCAGTTTTCTCAGCCTTATTGCCCCAGTAAAGGGATTTCCCTCCCCTGCCTACACATAAATTATACACWTATTATGCACGTAATTATGTGCATAAATTATAATGATTAAACCATTTTAATTGCTCTATCTTCTTCAAAAAGGCAGATACTCYATTAAGTATGCATGCTCTCTCTCCATGTAAGCGAAGTATTTCTCTGCTCTGGAATTATCTATCAACAACTTGAAATTGTATTGTCAAGCAAGAGAATGGTAAGAGTGTGAGTAAACTTGAATAGTTTTGAGGCTGATTTCACCTGCACATAGCAAACAGGTTTACATTAAAGCAGATGGATAGAAGCTTATTCAAGGAATCCTTTATGGTACTTAAAGTTTTCCCAAAGTTGCCAATTTTTTCCATTTGCTTCCCCACTCACACTGCTGTAGCAAATGCTTTGCAATCTTGACTCCATCCTGGATTTCAGTTTTTTACAAAGTTATTTAGAAAAAAAACCCATGATGAATTGTCACTTCTAGTGTTTGCAGATCTGAATTCTCCACAGCCAGCAGTGTCTGAGAACTGCAGGGGTCAAACCCCACAGGAGTCAGCGTTTTATCTATGACTAGTTCCAGTGTAGGCTGAATTTCCTGCGCTATTTTAAAAACACTGTGAGTGCTTGAAAGAGGCTGCATTCCAAGAAATAAATGTTGCTGGAACTGTTGCAAATTAAACTCTTTTTTTCTCTTTCCCTTCACCTTATATTTGACACATTACTTTTTCTAATGTTACTCCCTTTGTATAATGACTACTTTTAACAAACAGTGTTGGTACAACCATAGGATTCACGTGGGGGCAGAATTTTTGCTGATAAGCACAAGAACAAGTTGTTCTTCCAAAGATAAGTTCTAAAAATCTTAACTTTTTTATTCCATACTGATCTGTTATTGAGCACAAATTATTCTTTGAACTGTTTCCTAGCTCACAAAATACATTCCTGAGATATCACCTTATATTTTAAGAAGTAGATAAGAATTATTTAGAGAACATTTTGTTTTAACATCACAAACGAAGACTGCCATTTTTCTAACCGGGCAACAGTTGACAAGAGCTGTTTAAGCTGTCATACACACTAATAAACAGCCTTGCTCTCTGTGGGCTTTTGGAAAGGGGGAAAAWATAGCTAAAAATGCTTTTAAGCAGCAGAAGCTGGGCTGTGTAAATGGGAACAGCTTGTTGCAAGAGCAGGGCAGTGCTCAGAAGGAGTCCTGCAGCCCAATGACACGCTGCGCAGACAGCGAGRGGCTCGGAGCTGCTACCAAGTGCTCAAGGACAACTGGAACTCTGCTGATGCAACTTYCTTAGCTTTAAAGCACACTCAGAAAAACTGACCTACAAGAGTCCTTGAAGCAGCTCCTGGTACTGATTTCTATCCACTTTTACCAGCTGCTGCTGCCAAGAAATGCATCAACTCAAAATAAAAGTGCCACATGTGTCCTTCAGCATAAAATCACTAATTGTTATTGGTAACAARTGCCTTCATTGTTCATTATTTAATCCTGATGCTTTTAAACTGAAGAGGGTTAACTTGATGAATACTCAGTTTCTTTTGATAAATATTGACACTTAAAGCTCACAGTGTTTTCAGCTTACGAATATACAGCAACAGTTTCATTTCTCAGGACCAGCATTAGTTTGCTGCACCATTGGTTGAAATCCAAGCATTCAGCCAAGTTTGTTTGCCTCGCTCCTGGCCCTGCACATGTGATGAGAATTATGTGTTTCCCACCCGTGCCAGCCAGAAGACCTTAGAAGAGAATGACAGAGTCAGCACATCATCAGGAGAGACAGCACTGCAGAAAATAATCCCATGTAGGCTCACCCAGGTGGYATTCCAATTCCAAAAGCTGGAGCTAATGAAACACAAAGAGCTAATGATAGGACAGAGTTTGTTCCTGTCTAACCTTGCTTAAGCTTACACCATTGCTCAGTGCATTTTAAAAAGTATTGCTTGAGAATGGGTCCCATTCCATACACTTTAGATGTAACAACCTTGCACTAAGGTTGCAAACATAAAAAAAAAAAAAGAAACACACTTGAATTTCAATGAATAAACCAGTTTTTACCAATAAAACCAGTGATTTTAACAAAAGACTGCAATAAAAGCTCTGCTTTGTATGCATTATTTTTGCATATTTGCAAACAAGTTTTCACATCTGAAAACTGCGAAAGGACAGGTTAATTTTGCACATGAATGCAAGGAAGCATATCCAGGATTTGTATTACCAGTACAGTTAGTACAATATGCACAAAAAGATTAAAACCTGTACATAGTCTTTCTTGTTATCAAAAAATTCTATTCTGATATTCCCTGGTGTTCTCTTCTCTTCTATCTCTAGGCCTCCTGTGAAGCCTACACTAAAGTCCACAGTATTTAAACTCATCCTCTCAATGCAACATATCCCTGAATAATTTGCTAAATAGGGATATCCTAAGAACTTACATATTCCTTCCTGGAACCGGACCTTCATCCTCAGACTGACTCAACATGAATCTGAACTGATCACTGCCAGTAAAAAGTATTATCTGGGACTGTTTTCAGTCTGTTCCACAGCATAAATTTAAACAAAAAAAATAAATACATATGTGACCTGTACCAAATAGCTCCTTTATACTAAGGGATAAAATAACCCAAAGATTTAGCTTATTAATACAAGAATATGTAAAAAGAAAATTCTCAGTGCAATAACAATGAGACACAGGAACTAGTAATCCCTGGAGGACAAAGGCCCCCCAAGAAAACCAGCCTGACTCAGCATTTTCAAACTGGTGAACCCAGAAACGAGGTAACAGAACATAAATCACATTTCTAAATTTAAGTTTTTCTATTCTCTTGAATATCAAAGTGTTTTAAACTTTAATAAATGAAAATTTTATTTTTATAAATGTACTTTGTATTTCCATGAATAGAAGGATTCTCTTCGGAGCACCAGAAGAAGGAAAGACAATTAAGGAATGAGCTGTCTAACACTATTATGTGATATATGGGATTAAAAAAAAAAAAAAACCAAAAAAAAACCCAAACTGGATTAAATCCAGTTTTAGCTGGATTTCATTCTTTATCTCTTCCCAATGCTATAGAACCTGCAGTCCAAAATCAACCTAATATCACCATTTCTAGCARGACCTAAATCTTAAACTAGAATTTTTTGAAGTCACTATTGAATAGCAAGTGACATCTTTTGCTCCACTCCCATTTCGAGTGAGTAGAAGCAAGGCCAATATGGTCTGGTATATGACTAAAAAATGTCAAGGGGGAAAATGTGTGAGCAGGCACTCAGTTGGTAAGACTACCCCAAACAGCACTCAACCTCTGCCTCAACCTCTGGTGTCTTTTTGGGAAGAAAAGTATTTATACAGTAATTTATATATTATTAAAACCTGAGATGGGAAAAAAAGAAAAAATGAAAGTTTGATGTATCGCTTCTATTTGCCACCAAAATCACAGTCACCAAACATTACAACCAATGTTTGTTTGTTTGTTTTTTTTTTTAATAAATAAGAAATCTTTTATGCATATATTAGGATAAATCTTATTTTTGTAGGGTAGCTGGGGTATTTAAATCTCCCTCTGTTGGGAGGGAAAAAAAAACAAGGTTTCCTTCCCCTCACTTAAAGAAGCTGCACTGTGCTGCTGATACTTCAGGAGGATTCTCCCCCATCTCCTTTGTGTAACACAGTATTTTTTTGTTCTTTTATTAGGAGATTTCTATTGTTTCTACATGAGAGTAGGACACAACCTTCATRTATGCAATACTTGCTGCTACTCCATGACATACCAGCCCCTTCTCTGCTGTTTCTATCCYGCTCTTTGCTATTTTGACACAAACCCAGCTGCACTGCAGCTCTTGTGAACACCTCTTGACTTTGAGCTGATTACAAGTGCTGTAGCATCTCAAAACGACAAGGTAAAATGTTATTTCCACCCCTCTCAACAAACCTGGGTTCCTGCTTGCAAAAATAGAGCACAAAGGAAGGGAGCAGGCACTTCCATCTCYGTGTGTTCGTGCACCAAAACAAGAGGTGCACTAATACAGCCTCAAYCATAATTTTCTAGCAGAAGCTGCCCAACACCAATTTCTCATCAAATAAAATAACTTTGCTGGTTCCACAGTGACATGAGCAGGAAGTGAAGAATGTATTTTGTTACAGTGCTAAACCAGACCCTGCTCTACACACATTCTGCTGCTCCAGATCCACCCTGCAACCYTGGCCCCTGGGACTTAACCTTTCAGCTCAATCATTTCCATGTCTATAAAAGGAAGACCTCAATTTCCACAAATCTCACATTCCCAGGTTTTCAGCTCTGCAGGGCAGTACCTACTCCCAAAGTGTCTGTGCAGAGTTTACCAAAGGCACTGTGACAAGAGTGGGAGGCTAAAACCACTGTGARAGCACAGGCACCAGAATAAACAGTTCTGTGACCCAGAAGGTCAAATCCTCCACACAGGATTGAAAGGTTTCAGTTTKCAGATTTTGAGTATTTCTGCTGAAGACAATCTTCAGCAAATAAGAGAGAGGTGGGTTCTAGATAGAGATCCTCCTATAAGAGCAAGATCCTTCCCACACAACAGTGAAACTCTGAAAACACATGGTGACCTCCTTGGYCATCATCTTTTATAAGATTTGATGTTCCCACACTATTCCTCCCTGCATGGTGAAGATCTGTGACCTTTTCCCTGGCTAGAATCTTGGCAATTAAAAGGTAAAAAAAAAAAAAAAAATTCAATAGTTTATCAGCTGTATTTCCAGGTATTTTGTATCTCTTTCTATATGAAAGGAGGCTTTTCCTGCTGTTCCAAGGCCAGCCTGGGCATAGATTTGAGCAGTGAATCTCTGAACACTGACACAGCACTAAGTRCCCTTAAGAACAGGAAAAAGGGCTGCAGAGGTGGGCTATGTTTCCCTCTGTAGAACAGAAAGAAAAACTATTTKCTCCTGACCATGAAATAAATTGGGAAGAGAACTGTTGGATGAAGGTAACAGACAGGATTGAAAAAGCCAATTGAGGGAATCATGACCCACCATTCACAATAATAGCATGCAGGTAAATAASAGATCCTCTTCTCTTTTGCAACTAGCTGTAGGAAAAGATGTTTGTATTTAATCCTGTCACATGTGAAACTCCARATCCTGCCAGGGCAATTATTCCAACCTAATATGCCAGATCAGGCTGCTTCTTCAATTTGATGTAGTAAGTCACAATTTCTAGGTTTTATACTCCCCTTGTATTACTGGACACAAAGAGAGTCTACACCATTAGTTCTAACAGTGCTGGGATGCTGGGAGGGTGGGGAAAAAAAACAACATCAACAACAACCCAAAAAAAACCCCCAAAACCAGAAACCCTAAAAACCAAAGAAACCAATGAAACCCCTAAGCTCCAAAAAAAAAAAAAATTCATGTGAAAGTAAGATTTGAGCTGCACAAAATGTTACCCTGCTTTTACTGAATTTTCTTTGATATGATCAGTACATTTGTTTCTATGAGGCTATTATTAAAACAATRAAATATACCTATAATTCATTTAACACACTGTCAAACTCACCAGCTATTTTAGTTCTGTCATTGCATAGCTGGAGATTTGAATTTTAAGATTCTCACTGACTTTAGAAGTCAAAAGTTTGAGAAAATTAAACCCACAGAATATGAAATAAAATACTGTAAGCCTTCAGAAAATTAGACTTCTATTTGAAGTATTTTCAACTTCATCCCAGGTTTTTTGGCTCTTAGGAACATCAGAGAACAAAAACAATATATTCCTCATATGCAGTCAATRTCAAATGATCTGGTCAATCATTAGTCTCTTCCCAAAAATTAAAGTCTATATATACAAAAATTAGGTTTTGGGATCTGGGTTTGCCTAATTTTTTTAAGAATAACAGTTTTCTACTGGTAAACTTTCATGGTAGTGTTCCTTGTGTCCAGCAAATAAACACCTGGTTCAGAATGCCAACCCAAACCAGGCTGGGTGCATTTCTGTCACACAGGCATTTACAGCACTTCTCTGTCAATCATATTCCATGAGCTTCCACCTCAGGGCAGAGGTGGCAATTCTTGCAGAAACAGASGGGACARCKTTGRTCATTTAATTGCACCCAAAAAAGGACACAGGAAGAACACTGAGAAAATGCTCTTAAGCCATTTTTAACTCTTTCCTATGCAGTGCTGAAAGCAAATAACAAGTTTATGCAGCCTCACTTTTTCCATGCAAGGTCTCAAGGCTCAGAGATAAATGCCCCATTGTCACATGCCAAACCTAAACTTAAGTCAGGATTTTAAATTGTTGTGGGGTAGGTCTCTCAGTGAATTTCTTCATCTGAAAAGACAGCATGCTTGGCAGGTGGAAAACTTCTGTTATAAATATATATATCCTAGTAAAGAACAGTTACTCCTTTTCCTATATTTTTTGCCTGGAAGCACCGTAATTTTTGGAGTTATAATAATTAGGAGGGATGAGTCTTCTTTTCAATTCCTGGAAGATCCCTGCCTTGCTCAGCAGGCATTTTGTCCTATAAACCAGGACATAAACTTTTCAAACACATCTCAGATGGCAGAACATGAGCTTCCAATAGTTGTTGCATTTTACAGTAATTCAGTGATATTTGTACACCAGAAAAGTTTCCCAATCACTTTTTCAAATTATTCCTGATGCCTTACAAATTTTACTCTTCATTTTGGATCAACTGTACTTGACCTGGCCTTGATTACATAATTTGATATGCTACTACAGCTTTAATTCACTCAAATAAACTCATTTTCATGTCCTAGGGGTCAGAATATCAGCTGCCAACACTGCAGTACAACTAGTAGTAAGTTATAATAGGTATCAGTGCCATAGTATAGTGATAGGAGTTGGACTCTATGATCCTTATGGAGATAATTTATCATTCTCTACCTTTCAGGACCTTTCCCAGTGGAAACTCTACTCAGATTTGGGAAAAACCCCAAACATTTCAAGGCTCAGAGAGGAAGGTGCCCAGCAATGTCTAAATTTGACCATCCACAGCTGAAGGGACGGTGATAATTGTCACCCACTCCACGAAAACACCCATATTGCAGTTAATCACCATGTGTCTATTAGGCTTGCAGTCTCCATAACAACATAATTAAAAGCACATTCTAAATTCTTCATTATGCTCTTGTCCATGAACAAAATTAATTTTTAGAAAGATGCTCTTGCAAGAGCTGACTTCTGTTACAGCCTGGATTGATGAGCATTTTTGTGCAGGAGATAAAACTGACTCAAGTTGAATTAATAATATATGTTATCAATGCATTAAAACATCTAAACAGCTTTAAAAATTCTTTTTTTAAAAGTGCTCTTTTTTGTCATTACAGACAGCTTTGTAACTAATTCTTTCAAGCCAGCTATATGTTTAGTTTCCAGGAGGAAACAGGAGTTCTGGCAAAAGAACATCCACCATTTAACTTACCAGCACCCAAAAATTAGGTGGTTGAGATACATGAAAGATGGAAAAGAAAAAATATTGAAAAGTTCTCAGTTTTTCATACTGAAAAATCAGTTCATCCTTACAATGAATGATATGTTCGTAAACAGATTTCTGCAGTAAACTATACCAAAACCTGATGCAATAAACAATTGAAATCATGTTTAATTTCAAACAATTGAAACCAAAATAAACAATAAACCAACTGAAACCAAAACAATTCCTCATTTTCCTGCTGATTACAAGCAGAAGAGAGCATCTTCTTCTGGCAAAGAACTGTGAACTAAACCCACAATTCATCTGCAGAGATCAGGATTTTGGGGTGACTTTAACAGCATTTCAACACACCAGAAATAAATTCTTTATTGAAACTGGAAGCCTATTTACAACGCTGACAAACTTGAGGAACCAAGATATCTATGGACAAACAGGACACCAGAACTTGCACTTTCCCAGCCATGCTTCTGATTTCAACACGTGTTTTGCTTGTGGAAAAATGGAAAACATTTAAAATGTTTATTCCTGAGCCTTCTCACCTCAGTTTGAAAGTCAATAAAGCAGCTCCAAAATGCAAGCTGTTTGTGGGCCAGCTGATTTTGTTTTCCCTCACTTAGCAGCTAAGCAGGTTAGGAACCCAATGTTCCTAAATCGAGCTAAGCAGCACATTTTTGCAGACCCATCTGTAACCCACAGTCCAGTTAAAGGAAACTGATGCAAGTGTTGTATTTTTACACATGTACACAGATTATCAGAAAAAGGTAATTACGTTTATACCCCCAAAAAAATTTTATTATGGTATCCTGCTGAAATATCATTTGGTAAATTTACCCATCTCAAAAGGGAGATGAGTGAACACTGGGAAGATTTTAAATGAAGTTTAAGAACTCCCTCAATGGAACAATATTTAGAAGTCAGAATTACTGCTGAATTAACCTAATTAGTAAACTCAACTTTGCCCTTTGTTGTTCGACGAGAAAAGCACTTCAAGTCAGTTCTGAAGAACTGCCACACGGTGGAGGCAAAAGCCTGTAACTTGAAATGAGAGGCAAACATGAGGCACTTTAACATTCTGCCTCCCTTTTATGTTAGTGAAAGTGAATTACCGAAATAAACATCACTCGCTTTGAAAGTTACTAAAAAGCTAAACTGTGGAGAGGTGGAAGGGGAAAAGAAGAGAAAAAAAAGAAATACCATCTCCAAGTTTTTACCAAAAGAAAGAGTTTAAATTGTAGGGAAATTACCATTGAAAGGGTTTGTTCTGTTGTTTCAGAATCTAAAACCTATGCAGATCTATATACTAAGAGAATCAGATCCCCGAGTAACACGTTTGTGTTACAGACAGACAACAGAAAATAAATATTTGTAGGTTTTGTTTTAAACCGAAGCCATAATCCTACAAAAAATATCATGTGCAGTCTTACAAGAAACCNATATACAAAAATTAGGTTTTGGGATCTGGGTTTGCCTAATTTTTTTAAGAATAACAGTTTTCTACTGGTAAACTTTCATGGTAGTGTTCCTTGTGTCCAGCAAATAAACACCTGGTTCAGAATGCCAACCCAAACCAGGCTGGGTGCATTTCTGTCACACAGGCATTTACAGCACTTCTCTGTCAATCATATTCCATGAGCTTCCACCTCAGGGCAGAGGTGGCAATTCTTGCAGAAACAGASGGGACARCKTTGRTCATTTAATTGCACCCAAAAAAGGRCACARGAAGAACACTGAGAAAATGCTCTTAAGCCATTTTTAACTCTTTCCTATGCAGTGCTGAAAGCAAATAACAAGTTTATGCAGCCTCACTTTTTCCATGCAAGGTCTCAAGGCTCAGAGATAAATGCCCCATTGTCACATGCCAAACCTAAACTTAAGTCAGGATTTTAAATTGTTGTGGGGTAGGTCTCTCAGTGAATTTCTTCATCTGAAAAGACAGCATGCTTGGCAGGTGGAAAACTTCTGTTATAAATATATATATCCTAGTAAAGAACAGTTACTCCTTTTCCTATATTTTTTGCCTGGAAGCACCGTAATTTTTGGAGTTATAATAATTAGGAGGGATGAGTCTTCTTTTCAATTCCTGGAAGATCCCTGCCTTGCTCAGCAGGCATTTTGTCCTATAAACCAGGACATAAACTTTTCAAACACATCTCAGATGGCAGAACATGAGCTTCCAATAGTTGTTGCATTTTACAGTAATTCAGTGATATTTGTACACCAGAAAAGTTTCCCAATCACTTTTTCAAATTATTCCTGATGCCTTACAAATTTTACTCTTCATTTTGGATCAACTGTACTTGACCTGGCCTTGATTACATAATTTGATATGCTACTACAGCTTTAATTCACTCAAATAAACTCATTTTCATGTCCTAGGGGTCAGAATATCAGCTGCCAACACTGCAGTACAACTAGTAGTAAGTTATAATAGGTATCAGTGCCATAGTATAGTGATAGGAGTTGGACTCTATGATCCTTATGGAGATAATTTATCATTCTCTACCTTTCAGGACCTTTCCCAGTGGAAACTCTACTCAGATTTGGGAAAAACCCCAAACATTTCAAGGCTCAGAGAGGAAGGTGCCCAGCAATGTCTAAATTTGACCATCCACAGCTGAAGGGACGGTGATAATTGTCACCCACTCCACGAAAACACCCATATTGCAGTTAATCACCATGTGTCTATTAGGCTTGCAGTCTCCATAACAACATAATTAAAAGCACATTCTAAATTCTTCATTATGCTCTTGTCCATGAACAAAATTAATTTTTAGAAAGATGCTCTTGCAAGAGCTGACTTCTGTTACAGCCTGGATTGATGAGCATTTTTGTGCAGGAGATAAAACTGACTCAAGTTGAATTAATAATATATGTTATCAATGCATTAAAACATCTAAACAGCTTTAAAAATTCTTTTTTTAAAAGTGCTCTTTTTTGTCATTACAGACAGCTTTGTAACTAATTCTTTCAAGCCAGCTATATGTTTAGTTTCCAGGAGGAAACAGGAGTTCTGGCAAAAGAACATCCACCATTTAACTTACCAGCACCCAAAAATTAGGTGGTTGAGATACATGAAAGATGGAAAAGAAAAAATATTGAAAAGTTCTCAGTTTTTCATACTGAAAAATCAGTTCATCCTTACAATGAATGATATGTTCGTAAACAGATTTCTGCAGTAAACTATACCAAAACCTGATGCAATAAACAATTGAAATCATGTTTAATTTCAAACAATTGAAACCAAAATAAACAATAAACCAACTGAAACCAAAACAATTCCTCATTTTCCTGCTGATTACAAGCAGAAGAGAGCATCTTCTTCTGGCAAAGAACTGTGAACTAAACCCACAATTCATCTGCAGAGATCAGGATTTTGGGGTGACTTTAACAGCATTTCAACACACCAGAAATAAATTCTTTATTGAAACTGGAAGCCTATTTACAACGCTGACAAACTTGAGGAACCAAGATATCTATGGACAAACAGGACACCAGAACTTGCACTTTCCCAGCCATGCTTCTGATTTCAACACGTGTTTTGCTTGTGGAAAAATGGAAAACATTTAAAATGTTTATTCCTGAGCCTTCTCACCTCAGTTTGAAAGTCAATAAAGCAGCTCCAAAATGCAAGCTGTTTGTGGGCCAGCTGATTTTGTTTTCCCTCACTTAGCAGCTAAGCAGGTTAGGAACCCAATGTTCCTAAATCGAGCTAAGCAGCACATTTTTGCAGACCCATCTGTAACCCACAGTCCAGTTAAAGGAAACTGATGCAAGTGTTGTATTTTTACACATGTACACAGATTATCAGAAAAAGGTAATTACGTTTATGCCCCAAAAACAATTATATTATGGTATATATTGCTGAAATATCATTTGGTAAATTTACCCATCTCAAAAGGGAGATGAGTGAACACTGGTAAGATTTCAAATGAAGTTTAAGAACTCCCTCAATTGAACAATATTTAGAAGTCTGAATTACTGCTGAATTAACCTAATTAGCAAACTCATCTTTACCCTTTGTTGTTCGACGACAAAAGCACTTCAAGTCAGTTCTGAAGAACTGCCACACGGTGGAGGCAAAAGCCTGTAACTTGAAATGAGAGGCAAACATGAGGCACTTTAACATTCTGCCTCCCTTTTATGTTAGTGAAAGTGAATTACCGAAATAAACATCACTCGCTTTGAAAGTTACTAAAAAGCTAAACTGTGGAGAGGTGGAAGGGGAAAAGAAGAGAAAAAAAAGAAATACCATCTCCAAGTTTTTACCAAAAGAAAGAGTTTAAATTGTAGGGAAATTACCATTGAAAGGGTTTGTTCTGTTGTTTCAGAATCTAAAACCTATGCAGATCTATATACTAAGAGAATCAGATCCCCGAGTAACACGTTTGTGTTACAGACAGACAACAGAAAATAAATATTTGTAGGTTTTGTTTTAAACCGAAGCCATAATCCTACAAAAAATATCATGTGCAGTCTTACAAGAAACCCCATATATGTAAAATCAGAAATTCCTTTCATGATTATGCTCCCATCACTAGCTGAAGTCCATAACTTTGGTTTGGATGTAAATCACATTCAGCTACAGRCAGAAGAGAATCCTTCCTTCCTGCTAACAAACTGTAAAAATCGGATTTTTAAATGCAATTCTACCTGTCAATAGTAGCTATCCTGGGAAAGGATGGCTGGAAGACCTATCAACCATTCCAGATATCTTCCACAGGGGCGGGGTAGTCTGTTTGTGCCCAACGGGATTCACCTTTATCCATGGAGGAAAAATATTTTTTTCCTCATAAACTGGCAAGAGCAATCAAATAAATACCACTGTATTATTCCACAGGTAATTAAAGGAAACTTCTGGGTTCTTACCTTTATAGGCAACTTCAGCTTCCCAGCTGTTAACTGGGGCTATCATACAACAGCCTCAAGACAGCTCCAGGAAATTCAGGTAACATCCAGCTGGCAGTCAGACCCTAGTGATGCTCCCTAGGCTCAATTTTAGGACCGATTTGCCAATGAAAATAGATTAGAAGGAATCAGTAATTCCCCCGGGGGCAGAGAGACCTTACAGAGAGACCTTGATGGATTYRTGCACTTGGRAAATCACCARCCAAATGAAATCTAACACRGACAAACKTTGGATTCTGCTCTTAAAATGCTGYAATTCTGGATGTAGATCCAAACTGGCAGGACAGGTTCCTCACCAAGAGCATCAGCACTGGAACAATGCTTGGAGGAGGAAGCTGCACTGGGTTTGGCTGGGACAGTTTATTCTTTTTCACAGTAGCTGGCACAGTGCTGCTTTACAGATTAGGGACCAAAGGAAGGGTGACAAGAGAAAATGTTTTACTGTTGCTGAGCAGCACTTGCACAGCATCAAAGCCTTCTATTTCTCACTTGGCACCTGCTAGCAAGGGGGGAGTGGGTGGCTTTGTTTAGATGATGAAGGAACAGAGGCTGATTGTGATCTCTTCATCAGGCCTCATCTCCCGCTGTAAGAGCAGTCGGGAAGGATTCTTTATGATAGATTTCTCGAACAAAAAATAAAGCACAAACGCGGCAACATTACATCTGAGAACTGTTAATCTAACTGCTAAATGTCCCTGCCGAAGAGGGGACGGAAAAGAGAGAAAGAGAGAAGTGGGAAAACGGACAGAGGAGCACCACAGGACTGACGGGGGGCGCTGCTCGAGGCACACACACTGTGTGGGTGAGGCCCGTGGGGCCCAGTGCAGGCAGCACAGCCCAACCTGGCCCAGCCCGGCACATCCCATCCCATCCCATCCCATGGATCCCATCCCATGGATCCCATCCCATCCCATCCATCTCTCCCGGGCTCCATGGCGTAGGAGAGCAGCTCACAGCGATGACGGGCTGCTCGCTGAAACGGGACAGGAAAGAGACGGCTTTGGCTGCAGGCACTGCCCCTCACCGAGAAACCAAAACCGCCGCGGGTTGTGGAGCAGTTCGCTGCTTTTATTGCCGACACTCGTCCCAAAACCCGATTTTGCCGCTGGCAGCCCGATGGTGGAAGCTTTCCTTGCCCTGCCCGGCGAGGGCTCCCCGGGACAGGGCTGCCCTCCCTTTTCTGCTTTCTGCACAGCCCCGTAGTAAYTTTTAACTCGTGTCAGAAAATAGGTTGTGGCATAAATAAAAATCAAATTGTTCCCTTTCACCAGGGTGTGTTTGTAGTACGAACAACATTGTCCTGCCACGGTTCTGACTGAGCAGCCCAAGCTCCCTATCTCCCCGGGCAGCAGAAGCCCACTGCTATTCTCTCACAGGCTTGCTGCTGAAACCCACCYTTTTTGGATGCTTCATCTTTTGTTGTGTGATACAAACATCCAGAAGTGACCCCTGCCCCAAGATTCCCATGATTTCCAATGCAGCATTTGATGAGGTGTGGAAAAAGCACATTTACCTTAAAAGGCTGCCAGCACCCTGGCAGASTGCACAGCCACATCTTGAGGTCCCCCGCTGTGCAGATCATGAGAGATTTGAGTATTTCCAGCCACACACATAAGCCATTGAAGAGAGGGAGATGAATATCCATTTTTTCCTGAAGAGAGTACAGCCCTGCTGGGCTCTAGGAATGCTCAGTGGTGTGGGGCCATGTGAGGAGAGGTCTCAGTGCATTGAGAGGTGCCTGTGCAGCAACAGACCTTACCCTGTGCTGTCTTGCTGTCTCCAAGAGCATGGTGGGTCATCACTGTAATTTTATTCCTGTAAGCACAGCCTCCCTCAAATTATTTACCTCTTATTGGCATCCCTTGGATCCCTTCTGGGGTCAGATCCAGTAAGCACCCACCTTACTGGTTTGGAGTTTTTTTTTTGAACCTCAAAGGCTGTTTCCCCCATGGCAGAAGTCCCAGTAGCTGTGGCAGTAATGCTGCCAAACTGTCTGCTTTAAATGCTGGAGCACTTGCCAAGCTTGGGATGATGCCTCTCTTGCTTGGGAATATTTTGATTTGTTTTGCAAAAGCATGAACCATTCCTGTGTGGCATCTAAAATAGTTGCCTGTTTATTGTTGTTACAGAGTGCTATCTTCATTTGAACAGCTCAGTGTGGGCATTAGCTGGGCCATCAGGCAGATGGTCACGTCTTCATAAATACTGGATTTTGCCTGACATGCAAATTTACTGGTTTACAGACYCCACTTCAGTGCAGGCTCTGGGAGGGATAGAACTGACATTTTCAGCAGCTTAAGCAGTCATGTCTGGGCTGATCTCCGTGGGAAGAGACGAATCAGCAGCAACTCCAGCAGGTCACACCTCTATGTGTTACCACTATGGCAAGGGCAAACTGCAGTGATTCTGGCCATTTACAAAACCCTGAWACTGAAATTCAGAGCCCAAATTTTTCATGAGGCTGTGCTAGAGATGAGAGAGTAAAAAAAAATTAAAAAAAAAAAAATTAAAACTTACCATGTACCCACATGCTAGTGCTTCCAATAAATGCACTGCTCCGCTCTCCCAAACCCTTCCATATGGTGCAGAGGGATTTGCTATAAGTCACAGATTTCCAAGCAAAGTAAACTGAGTAAACACAGCTTCACCTGCAGGGGAAGAGCTTCTGCACCTGCCCTTCCTGCCCCAGCCACCACCACCCTCCTTTGGCTCAGATGACTGCCCTCCTCCAAGCACCTACCGCTGAATGTGGTGCAGTTAATCCTGGTGGCATTGTCACCTGGCYGGACAAAACCCAGTGTCACCAGGCTGGGGGGAAACATGCCTTTGTCAGGAGCTGCTCCTGGRTCTGGTGCCTCTTGATGTGGTGCCCCTTTCCCAGCATCCTCCAAACCGTGGCTGTGCTGGGGACCACACGCTTGGTGACAGTACCACAGAATCAGTTTGGTTGGAAAAAAACCTCTGAAGTCATTGAGTCCAACCTAAACCCATCAAGCCAGAATCCACTTTCACACAATCTTTTTGTACATTCCTGATCTTTGCTTTCCCTGTTGTTCCTAGGAAAGGGCACAGAATATTCCAAGTTGGAAGGGACCCACAAGGATCATCAGAGCTCACAAGGGATTTTTCCAAAACATGTGCATCACTCATGCAGGTAACTCCCTGTTTATTCCTGCTCCCAATCAGGAATTGATCTGATAAACCAGATGATGGGTACAACAAATACCAGCC
Source organism: Malurus melanocephalus (assembly GCF_030028575.1). Taxonomy (NCBI): domain Eukaryota; kingdom Metazoa; phylum Chordata; class Aves; order Passeriformes; family Maluridae; genus Malurus; species Malurus melanocephalus. The sequence continues at coordinate 824,524 of NW_026623252.1, forward strand.
TGAAGACTATTATGGATGTCAATCCCACAACAAGCAGGAGAATGTTGTGGATCTGACTCCTTTTTAAGATGGGTTTCTTCTGTGCAGGGTCAGTTGGTGCACRTACTTCCAGGGACGAGATCCCATGTGTGAGTGGCTCCCTGCCCTTCCTCAGCCAGTGCTGCAGCCCTGGATCTGAGCTGGCATTTCTGACTGATCAGCTGAGACCAGGATTCTCCAGAGCCATCCCTTGAGCAGGATGCAAGAGCAGCACGTTTGGACCTGACCCTCCTGCTTTGTTGGGACAGGTGCTCATTAAAGGTGACCATCAGATGTTTGGGCTCCTGCTGTCCCAGCACCAGGGAGCTGTGTCCCCTCCTTGGGCTCTGGCAGTGCTGGCACCCACAGGGMTCACCCAGCTCCCACAGCAGCAGCTCAGGGCCACCAGCACAGGCAGGATCCATACCCAAGAGCAGACATGTGCTGGGGTGAAAACCCTGGTGATCACCTACAGGTTGGCAGAAGTTAGGGCCATACCTGCATTGAATTTGAGTGCAAAATGCCAGTTTTGAAACGCACCAGAGGTGGCACAGCCCTTCCCATACCGACACTCCACAGACTTGCTGGAGTCATGGATTTGGCACTTGCCCTGCCCCTTTCCCATGCTCCAACCAGCTCTTCAGGATGTAACCAAAATCACCATCTTAAGGACAGGCACAGTATTTTGTGATGTTTCACTTATTGATTTGCTGTCACTAGCAACACTGATATGRAAAAAATAATATGAAACTTAGCAATGATATAGCTCTTTATATTTTGAAATCTCTGTACAAACATTACTTAAACAAAGCAAGGTAGTATGCAAAACAGTCATTGCTTAGAATAATCAACAAAGGGGTTGTGCTTCAGCGGTGACACCRGGAGACAGACAAGAGTGCTGGAAGGAAAGCGACAAACCAGAGGTATAATCAGGTCTCCTCTTCAAATTTGGGGTTATGAATGGAGAAAGTGTCAAGGGCAGTATCTGAGAATGTTCTTTAATATCTTTACACCAGGTAGGTAAAGCTGATGTAGTTGCACTATCACACGGAAGACTGGGGAAGAATAACTGCTTAATGCAAATAATATACAGCAATATATACATACGTATGTATAAATACATATTCACACACACACACATTGGATCTTACACTTGTTGAATATGTCTCAGCCAAACTGCAACAAAAATTATTTTGGTATGATAGTGATGAAGATACTCAAAACATAAAAACACGGTGGTGACACCGACTGTGGATCTTTCCCTCCAGAGAACAGATATTCCTTAAACTGTTCCATCTGCCGAGGCCGGCTGCAAACATGGCTCTCAATTCCTCTTTCTTGGAATGACTGAAGAAAACACAACTACCAACAAAACTYATTCCTGCAAACACAAATGATGTTGATTCAATTAACTGCCCATTTATTAATGGGTAACAAGACAGGCCTTTGGCTAGGAAGGTTCTGAAAAACACGGTACATYGACATGATCCAACAAGGAACTCATGCCCTCCCTGCATCCCACAGCCTGCCAGGTCCATGATTCCAGCCCCAGCTTAGTTCCTGAAGCCCCTCCTTGGTTTGCTTAATTCCCAGCTTGACAAACTCTGGAAGCAGTTTTATAGGCAGCACCATCTCTGCGCAGGCACATGAGGCCAGTGGATGCACTGAGGGAAAACTGCCAGAGTTTGATCCCCACAGGTGTGTCTTAGGGCTGAACACCGGCCGAGGGATGAACCCCCCATCCTGCAGCTCTGAACACCCAGCCTGCCTGCCCAGAGAATCAACCCGAAATTGCTGCAAATACTCCAGAACCAGTTGTTTGCATAAAGGAAGTGCAGCAAGCCAAATGAACCTCAAAAGCCTCAGGTGTACACACAGCTGGTACCATCTGAACTGAGCTGTGATGTTTCTGGGAGAAGCAGTGGCTGGGAGCAACTGCTGCCAGGTGGGTAATTCCTTTGGTCCATGCTCCCCTGTGCCTGCTGCCAAAGGGCTTCTCCAGCAAAATCCCCATCCCATGTCATCATTTCTACATTAGAAACCAGAGAAAGAAGCAATTTCCATTTCTCACTCCTCTTCCTGCCTCTATCAGATGCTGACTCAGCAGGAGCTGTAGCACATCCATCCCACTGAGCCACCAGCAGGACAGGAAACTTCCCACTTCCAGCCCAAGAAACTTCCCACTTCCAGCCCAAGAAACTTCCCACTTCCAGCCCTGTGGCAAGAATGTCAGCATCCTTTCCAAAATGTCCTCTATCAAAATCTCTGTGCCTCTGCCAGCTCTAACCTGAGGATAAACATTACCTCCTCTCCCAACAGGAGCACACAAAGTGAAGGTGGAAACATTTAAGCACAACTGAAAACACTTGGTATTAGAAAATAAATAAATGGATTTTAAAAAAACAGTAAAAACCATGCAGTGATTCTGAGACAGAATAGTTATATTACACACATTCTATTTCTGTGGGATTTTAGGTTTTAAATGACATGAGACATTTTTGTTCTGACTGTATACCTGAATTGCAACTCTCCTTCCTTTTCGGTAAACTTTGGGATAATTTTCACAGTGGACAGTTAATGATGATGAAATTGCAAAGAATTCAAAGTGCAGCTTCTCTGCAAGCATGAGGGTTCCAAACATTAATTTAAGGAATGGAAATAATAAACTATTTTGAAGTAATGGAAATAATTAAATGTATTTTAAAGCCCAAAATTTTAATTATGTGGTGACCATGACTAAGCAAATCTTAGAACAGATTCTCAATTCCTGACTGATTATGTTTCTAAAACCACAGTTTGGTTTCCCAAAGGCAGCACTTGAGGCTCTGCCTCGTGCTCCCAAACACTCTGAGCCAACAGCTTCAACTCACGCACATTTGCACCGAGAGCACAGCAGTTTCTGGGCTTTCCCTTGGCTAGATGCATTCTTGGACATTGCAAAATCAAGGAATGATTTGGGTTGGAAAGGACCTTAAAGCTCATCCAGTTCCACCCCCTGCCATGGCAAGGGACACCTTCCACTATCCCAGACTACTCCAAGCCCCATCCAGCCTGGCCTTGAGGCACTCCAGAAATGGGGCAGCCACAGCTACTCGGGGCASCTTGTGCCAGGGTCTCAGCACCCTCACAGAGAATTTCATTTCTTCCCAATATCCAATAAATATCTAGCCTCTGCTCGTTTGTAGCCATGCCTCTYGTCCTGTCACTGCAGGCCCTCATCCAGCTCTCTTAGAGCCCCTTCAGGCACTGGAAAGGGCTCTAAGAGCTGCTCAGAGCCTTCTCTTCTCCTGGTGAACAGCCCCTGGTGAACTCTCACAGCCTGTCTCCAGAACTGCACTGATGAAATGTAACACCAGCTCTGGGATACTGAGCCTTTCAGCTGYAAGTTCTTTTAGATTTAGAAGAACAGCACACAAAAACCTTCTACTCCTGAGCTTCCTATGCAGTAACCARCCATGAAGAGATTTCTCTAAGACCAGAAGATGAGAATTGCCAGCTGTGCAGAAACCTCACTGCTGCACGTCCCTAGAACAGCAGTCACTGTTCCCATCACCAGCTGTTCCAGGGGGAGAGCCAGCTGAACAACCCCRCTGCCAACAAGCTCTTACACAATATACTCACACAATCAGTAAGAAATAATCTACAGTTATTACCAGGTCCTGAGTACAGCCATAAGCAAGATTTCAAGCGTTAACCTTTGGGCCCAGATTTTCTTAAATCGATCCTGCAGAACATATATATATATATATATATATATATATTTAAAACATCTATATTTAAAATTATCTATTTACCTAACCTACAAAACTTTACTACAGCCAGACTGCCATCTGGAGAAAAAAACACCTTAAATTCAAGTATTCATCAACATTAAAGTTGTTACTCCTGTGAAGATCCTGAGACAAACACTCAATTATAATTATATAAATATTCAATCAAAATAATTACATAAATATTCAATCAAATATAAGGGGAAAAAAAGAAGTAATGAATGGAAGCAGCTCCCAGAGCATCAGTACAATTTCTCTGTGCATGCCAGCTCCCAGCCATCCAGCTCAGGTTTTCCAGAGCCCTCAGCCTCCAAATGCTGGTCTCCTACAAAATTTGGCAGCTGCCAGAGGCTGAGTTGTCTTATCTATTGGAGTCACTTGAGATTATAGACATCAATACCCCTCCTTGCTCAGTGATGGTAATTTCCAGGGAACTCTCCCTACYTCCTTCCATGTGTGAACTGCACAAAAAGGAGCAAGGGATTGAAGGAAGCTAAGTGGTATTTTACTGACTCCCAGAAGACAGATACAGATTGCACACAACCCTGGAAAACTTCTTTAAAACCCCAGAATAACAAACAAGAGAACTCATTCCTCAAAAATAACCTGACACGTCTCCTTCATCAATAGGTTTTGGCATGGAATAYACTTCCTTTACAGTTTAATGTTAGTAGTGAATTTCAACAGCTAAAAAACTATGTCTATAATAACACTTAAAATATTTTGTTCATATTTTTGACTTCATAAAAAAAAATAATTTGAGCTACTACTTTCCTGATCCTCAAAAAAATTCAGAGAAACACCAACTTTTGAATGAGTGCCTTAAAAATGTGTAATTCACCTAAAAGAAGTAACGACTTCAAGAAAAGACATGTGGCATGACCAGCTTTTCCTCAAACCTGCAGAAACATGTTCACACACTCAACTACAGTCCCAAACAGAATTCCTGCAATGCGACCAAGACAAAATCTGACCACATACAACTGAATTCATTTTYGTTTTGGAAGAGGTCAGTCTACACCTCAGTTGAATCTTGGTTCCAAGAGCCTTGTYGGGCCTGCAGAGGCCACAGGAGAGCTCTCAGCTTTAATGAAAAGCTGACAGGGTGACCGAAGCCACTACGAAGATGAATTAACCCAGCCCATCTGTTGCAGTTTCTTCCCCTGACATCTGGAAAAGGCAGTAATGCCTGGAAGCATCAATTTTCTGAGAGGACCCCTGGGTCACAGACTGTCTTGCCTTCCCAGRGCAATGCTTGCTATTACCCACAGTACCACCCAACTGTACTGTTTGAACCTCAGTGTCTTCCTCCCAAGACATGAACCCAGGCACTTCAAGTAACACACAAGTGATTTTCAGGTCTGGTCAGGTTTTGAAGCTGAGAACGGGTTCCTGGTAGAGCAGAAATGCTGTGGCATTCATGATTGGCCAGAAGTGGGTTTACACCAAAGTCTCCAATACCCCAAGGACTTGCTGACCCCAGAGGTGCTGGGGCTGAGGTGCTCCTTCCACACAGCAGTTAATCAAACACACCTCAATACCTCGTTTCCATCTTACATTTTTACATAAAGAAGAAGTGTCTGCACCTTCAGGAAAAACACTTTTTAAAGGAATAGTCAAAACAGATGGACGCACATTTGAGAGCAACTTACCTAATTAGCTTCATGAAGCCCATCACACACGTAAAGCCCARAGGCAATGGAATCTCAGACACAACAACTTGGGTGAAAGCAGATAGAACTCACATGAAATAAATTTYAACAGCTGGTTTCTCTGTTACAAAAGCTTTGAGAGAAGAGCAACTAATACCCAACAAGTGACTGGTTTTGGCAACTCAGGCTTGGTGCCCTTGAATGAGCAGATTTTTTAAAGCTGTCACATTGCTGTTACAGTTAAGATTGTATTCGGATGAGTTCCTGGGAAGTACAAATCATCTACTTCTAAACAGGCTTCTGCATGTTATAGACTAAACTTCTTAACTTACAAATAATTATTTTGCTGTATCCAGTTTACAATGGTAAAAAAATGAAGACTTCACAATGGGTGTAAATGGGAGGTAAATGTATTTTTAAAAACAGAATAAAAAGCTGCATGTTAAAAACTGGGTCACAGACTAATAAATACATACATCAAAGACATGAAATTTTCAGCAGCTGGTTTTAAAGAGCAGGGAATTGGGAAAAAAATAGCTGTCCAGATTCCATTCTGGCTCTGTGGTCTATGTGCTAAAAATATCTGCAGTTGAAAAACAAGTTAACAGAGGAGTAGAATCAGCTTTGTCACCTATTTTCTTTTTAAAAAATTAAGCTACTTCCTAAAAGTGTGGTGTAAAACCTAGAGAAATTTTTAATTTCTTCATGCACTTGATGACAGTGAATTAAAAAAAGAAATTATTTTAACCCAGAGAAAATGAGTCATCGTATACAGTAAGGACAGCCTTACTGTAAGTTTTCTAAAGCAAAAGTATTTCTAGAAATACACCAGAAATTACTTTCCTATAACAAAATATACAATTATGTGTCAGATCATCGAGTTTCAATACTTAGGCAAAACAGAAACAGTTACTGTGAAGTTTCAAAAAAAAAAAAAAAACCCAAAGAAACCCAACTCCAAAGAGCAGAAGGATGTTTTGAYGGCTGTGGAGATGCCAGAAAGCAATGCTGGACACCAGGAATTTCCAGAACAACTCCCTTTCCAAAGTGATGTGCAGTTTGTGAATCAGACTGTGAGAGAAAACTGATCTTGTTCTATGGGCTTCTCCACCCAGGCTCCAAGTCCTGCCTTCAGGAATGCTTTAAACAAACACTCTTTGGCAGTTTGATACTCAGTGGCTCCTTGCTTGGTGTCATGGTACAGGTTGGGCTTGAGGATCTTTGAGCGTAAGCTGGAGGAAAGCTGTAGGGATGAGAGACAAGAGAAGGAGACCCTGTTAAGCCAAACAGTTTGAGAGTGACTGAGTTATTTTAATATTAGAACAAGACAAGGATCTATCAAACAAAATSTTGAGGCCAAAAAGCCACAGACATACTTCCTGGTAGCTTTTCTTTCTGAGAGGAAAGAGTGAAACCTCTGTAGTGAAAATGGGAWTATCTTTCCAAATAAATTAAAATGCAAAGGCAAGCTCAAAGGAGATAGTATCCTTTGCTTACTCAGCTATAAACCAAGGAATATGTGTTTTGGACCAGACATCATCACATTAAAGAGCAAATTAACAAACACATTATTCTTTTCTATTASTGCATGGAGCAGCASCTAACTGGCCTCAAGTTGCASTAGGGGAAGTTTAGATACTAGGAAAAAAAATTTCACTGMAAAGGTTGTAAAGTATTGGAACAGACTGCCCAGTGAAGCAATAGGGTCACTATCCCTGGAAACCTTCCAAAAATGTGTGGGTGTGGTGCCTGAGCACATGTTTAATGTGAACATGCTGGTGGTGCTGCATTGGTGCATGGACTTGATCTTAAGGGYCTTTTCCAGCGTTCAAGATTCTGTGGTTCTAACATCAAGCTCAGCTTAAACAGGCCGAGAAAGTGGTTTGTGGGAACAGAAAGCACATGCAGGTGTTTCCCTAGGCATGAAGAAGCAGCAGGCTGAGCTGTACCTTGGCGTGGATGCGCATCCAGCGGCTGTAGAAGGCGTGCTTACACAGGCGTGACGCACGGCCCATCTCGTCCTTGCCAGTTGTAGCATTAATGATTTCCAGACCAGAGTCTCCTACTGTCCAGTTCACGCTGAAGTTCGGGGCTTTCCCTGGCTGACGGGCTTCTGCATTGCTGATACCTGAAAGAAAAGTGATGTTTAATGATGATAATAAATACAAACTCTTGACTTTTGGTTTTTGTGGGGGAGTAAACAGCCTTACAAGCAGATCTTTTATTTTGAGGCATTCTGCCGATTTCTCACCAATTCAYGGTGACACCATGGACATTTCACTCTCATTCCATCTAAAGTATCCTTTACTTCTGTCCTTCCAGCAGGCAAAGTATGCACTGCTGGAGAAAGCAGTCTCCTCGGCAGAGGGGATCACGGACAGCTCTGTGGCAGGACATGGGGYTCATYTCACTTCCAAAWGGATGTGAAAYTGYGATCCCTGGAGYRTTCATGGACAGGYTGGACRGGGCTTGGAGCAACCTGGTCTAGTRGARGGTGTCCCTGCCCATGGCASGGGGTGGGATGAGATGGGCTTTACACTTCCAACACAAACCATCCTTTGATTCTATGAAAGCAMGCCCCATCCTCAGCACCCTCCACAAAGTCAGAAGTGGCAGACATTTGGGTCTTCCAGCATAAATCCATTGTGTTCCATCTGCCTCCCCATTTTATCTGCCCAATGTTGCACACTGAGCTCAGAGATGGGGTACTGCAGGACTGCAAACAGGATTCGAATCAGTGTGCTCAGGTGTTAAATCATGAGACACCTTCCAACTATGGCTCTGTCTCCAGGGATGGAAATGCAAAGCCACCAATATCCAACCAAGTGCAAATCAAGGCTGCCTGCCTGCCCAGGGCAGAATCTATCTCCCATGGCAGCCCAGTGCTCAAAGATGGATTGTACATAACGAAGGTCACAGCAGCTGCTGCCATGAATGTGCCACTCCTCAGACATTACAAAGGTGGCAAAACTCTGTTTAAGATGTCTCTGTCACTGCAGCCAGAGAGAGCAAAGCACCAGGGCAATTTGCTCTTTCCAGTAAACAAAAATCCCACTTTGACTTTAAGGCAGCTCTCACTGAGAGCCTATTTCAATTCTACTCCACCATTAGGCCAGGTCCTACACTTCACAAAATCTAGAGAATTTGTGGAAATCGAACATAAGCAACACAGCAGGATGCATTTCTGGCTGATATCTGGAACACAATCTAATAAAGCTGGGCACCTGGCAGCAGGACTGGCTCACCTGGCTCAGTCTCATGGAAACTCTGGGCCCAGCACTGAGAGTGTGCAAGACCTACAAGGTCTGAATGACTCAGCAAWATTCAGTTTGCTTCCTATCATCAATTCTTCATTTAATAAACAAATATCAGTGGTTGAAAAGCAAACRCTGAAGCTGTTGTATTTTTACCCTTGGTTGGGATCAACCTTGTCACTATGACTGATAAGAAATAATTGAGTAATAATAGAAAATAACCTACTATTCCCCATTTTCTTAAAAAATAAGCTGAAAACATTGAGAATTGGAACAAAAGGTGCTTTTATCTGAAGTGCTGAGGCAAGAGGGCTAAGAAATTGCTGCCACATGATAATTTTTTTTCATATTTTCTTTCTTTAATTTAATGACATCTATATTATTACCCTTGTTTTCATTCCATCCACTATCAAATAAGTACAAGGATCAAACAAAGGTCATCAAATACTCCAAAAACATTTGTGGCATCACAACCAGTCCCACAAGCAAATCAAATCAAATAAAGATGAGAAAGCTGAAAATTCAGTATGCACTACATTTCCATTGCAAATATACAATTCCRTTCTTTGGTTTATTTTGATGAATTAATTAWWTTTTTTWAAAACCACCAAAAACAACCCAGATTTAGAATTTCAAATAGATTTAAATACTAACAACCCATTCAGCTTCTTAATTGTATGCAGAAACCCTGGGGAGATTGCAAAGGAGTCCCTGATGGTGCATCACAGGTAGCATGCACAGGGAAAAAAGTCATCTCAAAATCAAAGCATCTGATAAAACTTTAGGTGGGTCACTACCTTACCCCTTAAAATCTAGACATAAATATAGCACAATATGCTGAGACTAGAAATAGAAAAGAAAGTTAGGATAGAAAATCAAATATTTTACTCTCCTTTGAAAACTAATATAACTAAAGCTATTTAGAGAACATTGCTCAGAACTTATTGTTGAATATTATTATAAAGTGATATAATAAGCAAAAGCAAAGGTCACAGCTCTTTGCGCCAGTGCCTATATAAATAATAAAGCTTGACAGTTCTTTGAGGACAGAGCTAAAACAAGGTTCATTAAAAAGGAGATAAAGATCTGAAAAACACCAATGTGAACAGGAGGATAAGGTACCAAGGGAACAGCCAAAAAAATCACAAAAGTTCTGCTGAAGGATTTATTTCTGTCTACCTTAAAAACAGAATTCATTAAAAATGAATAAAAATGGTTTCCTTGGGAAGAGCCAACACAGCTGGAGAGCCTCCAGCTTGGGGCAGAGCTGGGGTGGGGAGGGAACTGAGGTAAGATTGGTGATGATACCAAATGATTTTAAAAAGTCAATAAAAGACACAATTGCAAAGAATAGCAGAAAAAAAATTCACACACTGGGTGTCTGGGCAATGAAAAAGCAGATGAAATTCCTCACAGATGAATATAAAGCAACACACATCAGGAAAAAAACCCAAAACAATCCTGTATGGGGAGTGCTGGACTTGGAGCTGGATATTAACATTCAGGAATGAGATTTTCCTTTCTAGTACTCAGTTCTAMCAAAAGATCAAGGCAAGCACCAACATAATCAAAGTGGATGTTAGGAATTGCTAGTGAAGGATCAAGGAATTGAACAAAATATATGCCACCATATAAATCAGTACAGCTGCTTTACCCTGAATATCAGGTGCTGTCCTGGTCTCACTGGCACAAAAATGGACCTGCAAAATGATCCTTATGTGAAAGGGTGTCAGCCCAAGGAACAACAAAGTAGACTAAGACATCTCAGCTTTCAAAAATTAGGACTTATGTAGGAAGGAATATCTCAGAGGTACAGAAAACTGAGTGTCATGACCACTGCTTATGGCTTGTATCACACGGATTGAGGAACATCTAATTAAATTAGCAGAAAGGAAGTTCCTTTGCAYAAGCCTTTCTCTGTGTTCAACAGCTCTCCTGACTCAAGGAGGCTRTGTATGGCAAAAGGTTCAAACCATTTCAAAAAACACAACCAGGAACTAACAAGTGAAAGACATGTTAAGGATTTCTTAAACACAAAGATCTCAGCACGTGATTGGGGTTTCAGCCCAGGTGAACTCCTGCACGCCCACCTCTGTGCAGGTCACCCTGAGACTGGCAACTTGATATTGGTTGATTTAGCCAACCATCCTCACTCTATCTGATTGAGAAATCTATCCCTTTTCAGGTTATTCTAGAAATCTACAGGATTCAAAACTGTCTGCTTTTCACGTGGGGTGGCCACCTCTCAGGAAGAGCTCAGCTGCCCCTTAGTGCTGGGCTGCTGAAGGCACCCTGAAAAGCTGAATCCTGCAACCAAAAGGCTTCCAAGAGTCAGCACAGGGAGGGAGTTTTCCATCAATAGACAGATTTCCTGCATCCCTTAGCTGAAAAATAGCTGCTCTGGTATGCATGTTCCCCTCTGGAATTGAATATATGGGGACAGGTGTCAGTGGTGAGCAGAGCAGTGCTGGTTAATGGTTGGATTTGATGATCTTGGGGGTCTTAAGGATTCTATGATTCAACTTGCTGGCAAAAGGTGTTAAGTAAAACCACTCTTAAAAAAGAAAGATGATGAAAAGACAATTTTTAGTAGTACATGACAGTATCTCAAAGTTAAAATAATTTTCACTTAATTTCCCCAGCAGACATAAAATTTGCTCTCTGAGAGGAAGAAGACCTGTTTTTACAGTACTTTCTCAGCTAAACRGGCAGGACAGTGGGGAAAGACAGGTATTTCTGTTCTTGTTCGTCCCTGTGGTAGAAATAAATCACAGAGGTGTGTGTGTGGTACACAAAGGAGCACAGAACTGGGCACAGGTATTTCTGCAGTGCTTGCTGTAGGTAAGAATACACTGAAAAATACGTGAATCCAAGACCAGATAGGCAGCTACACGAATGTCCCAGATGAATCTAACAGCAGAGGTCAGAAGATCAGCTTTCAAGATTAAACCAGTAAAAAAAAATACATTCATGTAGTTCTGTGCCCAACCTTGTAAACAGCCTTTCTTGTACATTTTTGAGATGTGTATTTTTGTGAAAACTCAACAGCTGAAAACATTTCCGAAGTCTCTCTGCGGCTCAGCAAGTCCTGGCTCAACTGTTTAAACAGATGGTTCTGTTTCATGGCAAATAGATGATAGCACCATTACAGAAAGATGATTTTCAAGAAGACAAGGTACTGTTATATGCTGTGAAAAGGATAACAAGAACTCTTCTCACCCTGCCCCAAACCTACTGTCTTAAAGGACTGATAAAAATTCCCCAAAATCAGGCAGAACAGTCCACACATCAGCTACTATGTCCATAAAGCTATTAGATATGTGGTACTGARTGTTGCAACTGTTACTCACTTGCTAATATGGGACAAATACATTATTTAACATTTTTATATATCCTAGTTCTGGAAATCCTTAGTAAATACCTTTCTCACCTAAAGAAATACTCCTAGTTCACAATGCTCTTTTCCCCACTTCCTCCCTAAATCTATTTTAAAAATTCATGTCAAACTTTAAACATGCTTAAAATTATGAGCTGCTTTTTTTCCCCTGGAAAATAAACACATGCCAAAAGCAAAGCTCTACAGAACAAAGCAATCAATGCACAGAGTGAGGGAGGATGAGATTTCTGTTTTAAGGCTTTCAGAGCATTCCTGTAACAAGCCATTTAAGAATTTAAGACAGGTGAGATGTAATCTTCATCCATTTTGAATTGATTATTGATCTAGATACTGTGAACCARGAGTGTCTATCGTGGCATACTGATAAATGAAAGGACCACTCAACAAAAATCTGCAATGCAAGAGAAGTGACAGTGAGTGCTAACACACTATTTCACAGGTGGGAAGAGGTTTCACTAAGCCTTCAGCTTGCCTCACATCTTCCTAGGGCATGCTCTGGACAGGAATGGTGTGAAACATCATCCAAAGGTTCATCCCCCAGTTCTTTTCAACTTTTCCAGCTCCTTGCTATGGTATTTCTGACTGGCTGTCTGTATTATGTTTCGACTGCAACTCCCCTGTTGTAACCAGCAGGCAGTTTACTCACAGCACACAGTTTGCAAGGTTTTGAGAACTGCAAAATCACAATGCTACTGTAAGAGACTTAGTTACCGGCACGGCCTTCTCCATTAGATACTTGCCACTAAGTAAAGGTCTGTTGAGTGTATAAAGAGGTGGTAGATCTTCTATCTCTGCTATCCTCTGGTATACGGCTCTGGATAGATGATCCCCATGATATAAACTCCCCAAGATGATGCTAGAGAAGTAAATTGGCTCCACAAAGAGGCTAAGTAAGGCTCCTTGAATACCCAATACGTTCCACCTAAGAGGGAGGGAAAAACAAAACAAAAAAAAAACAAAAAAACACTTTCTTTTTAATGGAACAAGTAACATCTGCCAGACATAACAGCAGTTAATCACAATGGACCAGACTTTCAACCCTTCCTYCTGAGCAGCATATGACCATGGTAGCACAARCTTTGACCTTCACCTGCCAGAATTTCAGAGATCAGCTCAGGGGATGCTCAGCATAATCCTGAGTAAGATGATCTAAAACAACAGGTCTGGAACAGACTCTCTAACGTGTAACCCCTCTAACATGTCTACTGATGCACTTTCCAGCACTCTAATGGCAGAAATGGACAGGATCATTCAATGGGAGAAAGCCAAACTGTGAGATTCTGTCAGAAACAGCCGCTGATGCTTCCAGAAGACACCTGGCAGGGGGAACAGCATCCTTCCCAGGGCACAAGAAGGATTGTCTGCAAGACCTCCACACCTCACCACCACGAGGAAATGCCTGTCCTTCAAACCCTAGCCCAGCTGCCCACATCCCACTGACATGTGCACTGGCCTGCAATATCCCTGGGCAGGGAGAAAACTGAACACATGTAAAGAATGCATAAGGTCTTTGCTTCCTTCAGCTGCTTCACAGATTCCAAAGATAAATCCCTGTCTGCAGCACTGCAATTTACACTGGATCAGGTCTGGTGGCAGGGATGTAGAATGCCCAGGAGCAAAATCCTGGGGCTTTTTTGGTTTTTGGTTTTTTTGTAGCTGTGTTCATYCGATAAAGTTTTAGCTCTCAATCTCTCTGTAACAGTCACACAAAGTACTTGTGAAAACCTCAACATCTCCCATGGAGTATTGTCACTGCCTTGGTCTGAGGAATACTTGCAAAAAATCTTGGCACTATGAAAATAGCATATTTCAGTCTTAGCATGCCAGAATGGTTTGGGATGGAAGAGATCTTAAACACAATCTTGTTCCAACCCCTACCATGGGCACAGACACCTTCCACTAGACCAGGCTGCTCCAAGCCCTCTCCAACCTGGAGCTGCAGTCCAGCTGCAACATTCAGACATGAGCAGCAGGAAAGTTTCCTTTGGTGTTTGGATCAGACAGAGGAGCACAACAGAAGCTCCTGTGGTCCCACAGAATGGTTGTTCTTATTAAAAACCCCATCCTATTCCAGGCTGAAAGGTTCTCCTAGGAAAATGGGGAATTCAGATGTTGCAAACAGTGTTAGTGTTTCTTGCAGCTTGTGCTGGGATGGCAGGGCTACACATCAGCATCATCTGAACTGAGAAACTCCACACCAYAACTGCTTCACTATAGCAACAACTGAACTACACAGGCTGGCTTCAGGACTTGCAAAACATTTATTTTTTWAAAAATTTTACAAAAATAGTGAAACAAAGATTATAACCCAAGGAAACTATTTATTCTCATATCTTTACTGAGCATGAAAATGGAGGCAATGGGCATTAATTTACTCACCTGTCATAAAAAAAAGCTGGCCCTAATAAGTGAGTAAAAATACTATGCCAATAAATTAGGTGTATTTTATACGGAATAAAGGCATATTTTAATAAGATTGAAAATACAATCAGCAACCCAGTGTCAGAGTAAAGATATCAAGTGAAAATTGTTGCTTCCCAGGACCAATATGCCTTTCGGACTACTGTAGACACAGGTAATACTGTGGAAAAAACATCTGGAAAGATGTTTTGCAAGACTGAGATTGCAAACAGGTTTGCAGACAAGGCACATCACGTTTTATATTACATGACCAGTGCTTGAGTGATGATAGACRTTTTAAAATAGGCCAAAGCACTCCTCTGGCAAGCCCTTACTCCCTAAATAAACCTTTTGCCAGACCCTTTTCCTTACTCTGACTTCAGTATTTCCAGAGTTCATGTTTTGCTGCTTCCTCCCACACTTGGTGACCTTTTCTGGCACAGAAAATGAAAGCTGACATTTGTCTTGTGAACTCCATCTGATTAGAAGAGGAGGAGGAGTGAGGACAGCTAAACAAGGCTCTGCAAGGAGAACTGTATGAGCTGTTGTTACTGGGCACTGGCCTTGTTTTTTGGGCTGTGATGAATCCCCTGTGCCACTGCAGCACATGCTCATGCTGGGCTCAGAGCAATGGGCCTGGGTGAGACCAAGGGCTGCACAAACCACTCCTACAATCACAGCTCTTCATACTCATCAGGCAGGGTTGGGTGGTGGTYAGGTTTAGAAAACTAGCTTTCAATTTCATAGTTATAATAAAAGAACATACAATTCWCTACAGAAATGTATTCATGTATCAGAAATTGGTTGTAGTGCAGAGACTACCATGAAACCCAAAAGAACCACAGAAYYCCTAAGGCTGGAAAARCCATCTAAGATCACCAAATCCAGCCACTAAAGCTGTTCAGCACCACCCTGTTCACCACTGTTCCCAGGTGCCACATCCATACACCTTTTGGACATTCYCAGGGATGGTGACTCCACCATTTCCCTGGGCAGACTSTTCCAGTGTCTGGCCAAAWTTTTCCCRATATCCAACCTGAAGCTCCCTGGCACAGCTTGAGCCCATTTCCTCTGGTCCTGTCCCTTGTCACYTGCGAGAAGAGACCAACCCTCACCTGACTCTACCCTCATGTCAGGGAGTTSTGGRGAGCAAGAMGGTCCACCTGAGCCTCCTTTTCTCCAGGCTGAGCCCCYCAGCTCCCTCAGCCTCTCCCTATWAGATTTATGRYTMTGTTCAGYAGATCACAGTAGAGTGAAAGAAAGAACTGCACTCCTTTTYTCTCCTGTACTTCTGTCAAACAGTTGTATCTCAGTTCCATTAGCACATACATTGRAACAACCTTTATGGATATAAGCTGAGAAGAAACAACCACCATACATCAGTTTTCCAAAGGCCATGAGCATCACCTCCAGAAGTGGTAAAACTGCCTCATCCTCCAGTTTACAAACACAGGTTGTCAGAATGCACACCAGCAACTGTCCCTAGTGCCAATCTAGTGCTAACCTTTACTGAAAGCACAATTTCTTTTGAAATTAAGGGGCCAAATGCTGTATTTCACTGCAAACCATTAGGTGCAGAGCCAGAAAAGCAAAATCCACTACAGAAAACTTCAAGTCAGTGTTGGCTTTCCAGTGGAACAATTAAGTGATGGATTTTTTCACATTAAAAATAGTATTGGCAAAGAATTAAGTAACTGAAGTGATATAAATCTAGCTTAGAAACCTAAACCTGGTTGGGTGCTAAAAATGAGCATGAGCAGAACACAGGAATGCTGCATCACATCAACAGATACTGAAATGCCTAAAGCAAGGGACGTAAAGCAGAGAGTTGCAAGTGGGAAAGAACATCCAGGGAAGAAGGCAGGGAAACTCCCTCCAGTGTAAACCTTCTCACTGGAAACACCTGAGATGCCTTTCTAAGCTAAGCCAAAAAWATCTGTCTTATGACAGTATTTGACATATTCTGAGCATTCTGGTTTCAAGTTACTACAAGAATTTTCTTCAACAACTTTCAAAAACTTTACCTTAAAGTAAAACTCTCATTTAAAGTACAAGCTCTTAGATTGGTATAAATAGMCACAGGATTTAGGTTCAAACTGCCAACACTTAAAACACAGGTGCTTTGATTTGAACTGGGGTCCAACAATGGTGATTTCTTCACTGTTGAAGTACAAGGATAGTGTTGGGAAATGCTCCTTCAAATCAGTATATCCCAACACCTTTAGAGGCTCGACCCCAACCCTGGCCTTCGCAGATGAATGCACACAAGTTGTGTTCAACTCCTGACAATTTACACACAGGACACTCTCTGTGTTCTGTGCTCACCTGAGATCTTACAGATGAGCACCTCAGTGGGCAATCTGAATTTTATAAATTTATCATACTCATTGGTTTGATTACTCTATATTCACTACTCTAGATCCCGTGCATAACAATCTGGAGCATGGATGCACTTCCTTGGCCTTTCTGCTGTTCTCAAGCTGCACTAAAAAAAGAGGGTTCATGAAATGAGAGACTGACACCAAATCAAGAGGAGTCCTCTCCTTGCTGTGTTGCCRTATTTCTGCTTTGGATAACCATGTGCTATGGGATTCCTAAAAGGTCGATGGATTTCTTCAAGAAATGCAGCTGATTTCACAGCATGTGACACATGAGAAGATACATAAAATTTAACTCACAGCAACACTTTCACAGTGTGCTGGTGGCACGTTCTTGCCAAAAATAAAACCAGTTGAAAATATAGGTGTCAGGTAAAAACTCTCCTCTGAACTTCCCAAACTCAAAGGGCACAGAAGTTTTGTTAATCACATTATTTCACAGAAAATACAGAATTTAGGGGGACTTGTAAGTCATAAAGTTTGATGTTAAGATCAAACTTAGTYGCTTATTTTTATGCAGACAGCAGAATGGAGCAGGTAAGTCACTGTGTGACCCACAATGGAACTGGTGTCAAAATTCACGTCAGGAAAACAAGAGTCTCCTGCAACTAACCAAACAAGGCAAAACCTGACAAGTGTTTACAATKCAAAGAGCTTCTCGTATCAATATTATTTATAAACCACAATCACTACGAAGAAAGGAAAATTATTTCGCTGGCACTTTGTTTATCACAAGTTTTTACTTGAAACTTATAGCAAGAGAGAAAAGGTGTCACTGTGTGGAAGATACAGGACTATCCCAGAAAGCATTTTCCTTCTGGCATGCAGGAGGCACARCTTCAAACACARTTTCTCTTTGTTTCCTTGTGGCCASTGCAAYTCACACCAGCCACTGTCACTGGGTTAAGAACCCATGAGGAGAAATGCTCTCTCTTGGGGGAAAAAGGAGGAAGACTRATTTACCAATGTCCATTTGGATTTCCCACTCTAAATAAAAACAAAACAAGGCCAGTGGATGGGTGTGTGATGTTCTTTTACAAAAAAGAGATCTTCTCTTTTACATAGAAGAGCACCAATGACTTCCCTTTTAACAACTCAACCTAGAAAAGTTTTCTGAATTCCTAGAGCTTACCTACCAGAGAAACTGTGTGAAAAGGAATTTTGTGCTTCTCAGCAGGACATTAGCCATTAACTGGAATGCTTAATAAGAAGGTAAGTAATTATTTAAAACCAAAAATATGGGCAGAAAAACACATCAAAAGAAGAATGATAAAAATCAACATCATGGCACGAGGTCAGGATACATTTACAAATAATGCATGTGTACTAATGTTACTCTGGTCAGAAACCACCCTAACAGCACACTGCAGAGCCACCAAGCTCTAACACACCAGGACACTCCTGCTTCCAGCCCAAGTGGCATTACACTCATGGCCCTCCCATATTTCTCACRACTTTTCTTGGATGTTCCTACCAGGTCTAAAAAGGTGCTGGGCAGCACACTGCAGCAAAACACTCAAATAATCCAGCAACTTAGATCATACAGATAATCCACATAGATGAGGCAGTTCTGATAGAAGTGGTTTGATACAAGTGCAATCCCACACCCCAAATTTATCCACATCTTTCCCAGACTGTGACTGCAAACCTTGGGAATTTCCACTGAGCTTTCCCCAAGTCTGAGGCATACTGGAGGAACTGACTGCTGAACACTATGGAGCAAGGCATTCTTTCAAATGTAAACGGACAAAACACATCAGGGCAATGTAAAAAAAAAAAAAAAAAAAAAAAAAAAAAAAAAGGAAAAAAAAGAAGATGAAAATTTGGGCCTCCTTACCCGTCATACAGTCTTTGTTCTGTGTCAAGGGGTTCTATTTGCTTCCTTCACTGGCACAAACAAAATTATTCCCATTAGCCCCAAGGAGAGGTGACAGCTAGCTACGGAAGCGAGAGATGGATTCTGTTCTGCATCACACAAAATCAACAAAAGAGTCAAATGTGTTCTAGCTCAACAACTGGCTTTTTTTTTTAATATTTGCAATGACAATGTGATAAAAGAATGCAGCATGAATCCCAGGTCAGGTTGTTGGGACAAGTCCCTGGCATGAAACTGGGGAATTTATTTGATGAATTTTACTGAAAATATTACAAAAGAAGACAAAATGTCATTTTTGTAGAACTACCTTTCCCCAGCTGCCTGTCCTAGCTYCTGAAAGGCCCTATTCATTTATGTTAGGGGGATTTAAACTAAAATAGAACATTTTCCTTCAGTAGAGATCCTGATTACTTGAGACAAGACTAAAGGAACAAAACCATTATATAACCTTCCTCCTCCATTTTTCATTTGGCATACGCAGTTCATAAGAATAGTTCCAACTTCATACCCTTAACAGACTTTGAATCAGGCTAATAGTGACTTGAGAGCCCTTTTAATTAAAACATATATAACATACATATCATTAAAAAAGCTAAAATATCATTATGTGAAAAGCTTGGCATTTCTCATCTACTTTGCAAGAGCACAAAGGCTGGAAACACCCAGACTCATTTAAAAAGAAGGATGTTGCAACTCTCCCACACTTCTGATGCTTGTTAAAGGATACTACTGTTAAATTTCTTTTTTGTCCATTTATGATTTTGAAAACAAACAATAAAAATCTTTCAGCCTTTGTCAAAAAGGAGAAGAAAAAATGAATTGGATGAAATATAAATTAAAATACTGTTCTGGAAACAATATATTCACAGCAAAATATTTAAACTATAATTAAAATAATTTTAGGGTTAAAAACTAGAAGTGCCYATCAATTAGGATTTAACAGAGACACTTCTCACCATAGAAAATAATAAAAAACTAAACTGTGCATGGAAAATGTTGGTATCTTTGWTATCATGGAATRGTTTGGGTTGGAAGGGAGTTTAAAGCTCACCSAGTTCCAACCCCCTGYCACAGGCWGGGACAYTTCCACTAGACCAGGTTGCTCCAAGCCCCATCCAACCTGACTCTGAATACTTCCAACAACCGGGCAAGGGTGTATATCATCAGAGGAAGTTATCCAAACATAAGTAACATAATCTATTTATTGTACTGTTTTGCTCATGCTATACTACTTTAGGGGAAAAAATTCTGAAACATTACTTCGCTAATCCCCAGTGATAGAAATACAGAACAAAGCTGCCATGACTTGATGTGGCTGGAATGATACAGAATGACTCCACCTYGCCTCTGAAGCCAGCAGAAGATCTGACAGCAATTGCAGGTGAAGACTCAAAGCATTATCACAAGGGTTACAGCCACCCTCACACTATGTCTAAGCAGTGAGAGAAGCCCACCAATTCCCTGCACATTCATTGTGGGTACCATGTACCCCTCCTTTCTTGTGAGAATCACAGGATGGTTTGGGTTGGAAGGGATCTTAAAGCTCATCTTTTTCTACCATTCATGGGCAGGGACACATTCCACTATCCCAGGTTGCTCCAAGCCCCATGCAACCTTGGCCTTGAACACTTCCAGGGATGGGGCAGCCACAGATTCTCTGGCACCCTGTGCCAGGGCCTCACCACCTTCACAGGGAAGCATTTCTTCCCAATACCCCACCTCACCCTGCACTCCTTCAGCTTAAGGCCCTTCCCCCTTGTCCTATGCCCTTCTTCAGCAACAACATCAATAGCAACGAAAGGAATCATTCAGCATCTCACCTGGCTATCTTGTCACTGCAGGACATGGTGAGCAGCCTCTCTCCTTGCAATACCCCATCCCACGTCTGAATAGTGGTGGTGGAGCGCACGGGGATGGTCCCTTCCCCAGACTCGATTTTTGTCCGGAGCTGTCCTCTGGCTTTGCGGTTTGGATGTCTGTCCCCTTGGTCTGAAGGACAAAAACCACTGAGAATCAGCTGAGGAACATTCTCAAAGGGTTTCACATTAGAATCACAATAAGAAAGATTTGAGGTATTGGCCTGCAATTATTGCTGGCTTGCATCACAGCTCCTACTGCCTTGGCAAATTAGCTACAGCATCAGACACCTCTCACAAATACTGCYTTCCAAAACACATTTGCAGTTAAACCAAACTTTCATCAAAGGGAGCAGCAGGCAACAGGAAGCTCTTCATCTGTGTGTTACAAAGTTAAAATGATGTTAATTGGCAAACTGTGGAAGGGGCAGGCAGAGAACTGCTGTTAAAAGATGGAAACAGGGAAAGAGGATGGTTAGTTCTGTAGGAATATTTGCTGACTCACTGGCTTATTTCAGTTAGCATCAGCCTCTTCAAGACCACAGGGCTCAYCACTCTATGCTGAACTTCTACCACAGAGGAAGAACAGCTCAGATTTTTTTGAAAGAGATCTTTGTCTAACACACCTCTACGCTAAAAGGAAAGAAGACACCTCAATTTTAACCATGCTGCTTGCACATGCCCCAAGAATAATTTAAGCTCCCTTGGGTGGAAGAGGACTGCTGTCATACCCTCTTGTGCTGCTTCATGGGGTGAGAAAATCCGAGCATCACCACAAGGAGATGTACTGATATAGAGATGGAACTGCACATTCTCCTTCAGCTTAAACCCGCCTTGCTCCGATCTGATAAAAATGGATTTTTGCTGATCTTCTTTATTGCTGAAACAGAGAAGAAAGCYAGAATCAAAACTGACATTAACATGGAAATAGCCATAAGCTGGGCAGACTTAACAGGCATTAAAAACAGACACAGGATGGCTGAATATGCTATGATACCTAACAGTCATGGCAATTAACAAAGCTAAAGGACCATTAAGACAGGAAACAAAGAACCCATGGCARCCCCAGATGTCAATAGCTTTCAGGCACTTAAATGAAACACCAGCAACCTTYAGCCCACTTTATATTATTCTGATTTATATGTTTACAGTTCACAGTTCACAAAATGATTGCCATTTATTTCCCTGTCCTCCCTTCTCATGACTGACACCTCACTGAATAAATGTTTTGTTGAACTCAAACTTGAGGGCAAAGGGCCCGAGTTCTAAATGCAACATCCTAATAAAACAGGACAAGTGCTTCACATTGAAATAATGAAGACAGATGTTTTCCAGACACCTTTTCAGCTCTGTGGGATYGGCTCATCTTCCTTTTCCCTCCAGCTTACCTTAGGTAAAGCTCAAGTTGTGTGTACAGAAATTTCAGCAGGCACCGTCGAGCTATAATTTCTGCATGGCAATCATTTAATGCAAGACCACGATCACTCATATATTCACCATTGATACATTTCGTTCCTGTAGAAACACTTATTACCAGGGCATCTTTCACATCTGTACCTGCAAAACAAAATTTTAGCAAGGAAATGCAATTAACCAATAATGCATTGTGATCTTCTTGCAGAACCCAAACAAGGCCTTTTTTTCAGCTTTTTGATTCTTTAAAAAAAAATGTTTTCTCTTCTGATAATTTATTTAAAACAAAAGCTTCAGTCAGCCATATCCTCCCGGTACCAGCACAATCTGTGGTTCTTATGACAACCATTCTCTTCATGTTGGGAGTTAAGAGAAGTCAAAAACTGAAAACCTGCAGATAAAAAGTGCTGCTTCAAGAAGAGTTAATAAAGTCCAAGATCTAAAGTGCTTTTTTTCCTGAGGTTCAGGCAGCCAGCAATTTTCAGCAATGTACCTTCTGGCYACCTATGCAGATATCCACAACCACTTTAGAAATCTGAAAGGCACTGGTTTATTAAAGCAGCAATACATTATGGAAGGGTTTTGAGCCAACAACAGGAGAGGTAAGACTAGGGAAAAAGAAATTTAAATGCTTAAATCACTGTAAAGAACCAGTATAATGCATAGTTCTTGGTATTAAACCACCCCATGCAATAGAATTTTAAAAGTATGTCGGGTGGGTGTTTCAATACAGAGAACTGCCTTTATCACTCAAAAAAACCCATCTGAATGAAGGACTCAGAAAGACAGGTCAAAATGCCATTTAGCAAAACACTTAGAGGGAAAAAAAGCCCAAGTGAAAATAAACCTGAGCACAGCTGGGCTGGAGGAGGAGCAATAAGCTGCACACAAGGCTATGCAATGGGTCATCAAATTCCAGAAGTTCCCCAGACATGGATTCATGGAAAAATATTTTCTAATTCTGTGTAAAGCTAYTTCTTCAGTTAATCAAAAGGTATTCACACGTTAGTTAATTCTTAATTCTTTGGCACATGACTCTGCTGGGAATTGCACACACAGGGCTGTAAATAGAATAAAAACCTGTTAAATATCACAAAATAAAATAAAATAAGAAAACTACAGCACGTTCCTCATGTATTTGGAGCTAAGACWGTGCTATTACCAGATGGAGGTCTGGCTGTTGCTGAGAAGTGCTTGAGGCACATCAAAGCTTCCCAAACCTGCCAAGGGCCTGTGTGAGTGACAGGGCAAGAGACAGGAGGGGATGCAGCTGGGACAGCCTCAGCAAATGCTCAAAATGAACATTCCACCAAGGGTTCACATGGATGGAAGACCAAAATAAACCTTAGTGTGAGGAAAACTCAGCAGCAGCGTGGTCGTAGATTAGTTTAGGACTGAACTTCAGTGGTTTGGGTGATTTGGACAAGGAGAGGTCTTGTGTCAGCTGCCAGAGAACACCACTGTTGACATGTGTACACCACTGCCATCTCCCAAAATGCAAGCTGCTTTCTTCAGATATTTTTACTAAAATGACTGACAGAGAGCACTAAGAATAAAATATAGCAACAATAACAAAGTACAAAATCTTAAAAACTTGGAAAGAAGAGTAATTCTTACATAACATGCCTAAACCAGGAATACCATCTGCATGGCCAATGGGGGGAATTCATTTACTTTCCTAAAATTTCATTATTAATTTTAAAAGCTACWTTTTATGAGCTAGTCAGATGTCCCAATCAAGCAGGGGACAGGAACTCTGTGGAGACAGAAGCATTTGCAGGTCTAATTTTCCTCTAAGTAGCTGAGATTCAATTACCATAGTTAGTCCACCTTCAAGATTAAACAGTAAAAATATATTTCAATACAGGTTGACTGAAAAAAGTTAGATTACGAGATGCAAACAGAGCTCTAATATTTAAGCATTCAAAATACTACCTATTTTTTTAATTTACCTGTTGTCATGACAATTCCAGCAAGGACTTTCCGACGTGCATGTGGAGATGTGAAATTTTCTGTCAAATCACTGAATTTATCTACAATCAAGCGTGCAACAGCATCAGCTAAAACCTGTAGGACCACACAGAAATGCACATTAGAAAAAAAAAAAAAACTAAAATTACAGGAACATTAAGTTATAAAGATTTACATTTTAAAATCACTGGGGAAAAGCAAATGAAGAAAGTTTTTATTGTTCATTTTAAAAATTAACATTGAGGCACCACTTACAAGTGGAAGCAGAGGGATAACTGCTCCATGTCTACCAAAATAAGATCAGACAGCCCTAAGCCAAGCATCAAAGTACCTAATGCTCATGATCCTGATGAACATTTGAGGCTTGGGAGAAAAACTGGATAGACAGGTCAGTCTATACTCTCATGCTCAAACCTCAAAACACATCATTTCAGTATCCTCAACATTGAACCTGACAAGAAGATTGAAGTAAAAATCTATGCCCCTCAAACAAACCTTTTATAACAATCTAATTCTTTATCTATTATATAAACAAGGACAACTTTGTTTTCAACACTGGTTTAATGCTTCCTATGTCTTATTTTTACACCACCTATACAAAATTAAGAATAGAAAATATCAGGGTACAACCCCAAACAGCTATCTCAAAATTAGGAAGGACTTCCATCTATMACTTTCAGGAAAATGTGAATAGTCACTTTCACAGCTTTGTTGGTCAGGCTGTAAGTGGGGCTAACTTCTAGAATTAAGGAAAACAGCCAAGGAAAATACTTCAAATACCAGTCCTGCTCMTGTTGACAGATAATCCAATTCCTGATACCAGTTCCTGCTCCTGATAATCCAGTTCAGCACTGCAGTTTATCTCACCTGCTGTATTCAAGGCAGCTGGAACTGTAACTGCTAGAAAAGAGGAGTCAAGACCAAATTCTTGCATTTGAACCTGAAAGTGAAGSCAAGGCAACCATGTGCTGACAAGCAGCAGTATCTGAGATGTTCTAGGTGTGCACACCTGGCCCGCAGCTTCACATATCACGAGGACACAGGTTCTGTGTCACACCCACCACTGCCATACAGCTGTTGAGTGAGGCAGTGGAAAAGAGAAGCTGTGGCTGCCCTATCCCTGGAAGCTTCCAGGCCAGGCCAGATGGGGCTTGGAGTAATCTGGGATAGTGGAAGCTGTCCCTGCCCATGGGAGGGTGTGGGACTGGCTGAGCTTTAACATCCCTTCCAACCCAAACTATTCTATGATACAGATGTCTTAGAGGTCCAAGGGAAAAAGGAAAAATGTGGAAAAGGGGAAAGAAAAAAATAGAGAAAAAAGAAGAAACATGTTTGAAGACTGCCAGCCCCATTCACTCATTTCCTTAACAATGCTCACGAGAACCAACCACCTAGAAATGACRAGGACGTGCTCTCAACATTAACTTCCTTCTGGAAAAGCTTTAGCAGCCAAGGAAGCAACAACTGAGGCTCGGGTGTCATGATTCCAGAGCTCAGCAGCTCTCACCAGAGCCTGACAGGAAAAAGGGACCAGAAGTCAGATCCCATCTGTACCAACCTCATCTTCTTTTTGCAAGCGCTCAATTTGTGGAATCAGAACACTCTTGACATTGCAAACACCAATTTTGTTGATACATTTGAATGGACTGCAGCTCAGAAACTCCATATATTTTTCAGGAACACAATTTGGCTCAGAGGCTATAAACACATCTGGTGAGGCACTGATTTTCAAACACCCTTTGTTGCTGGACCCAAAAATGGGTTGTGGTCCATGCTCTGCCAGCACCACAACCACACAGCACTGTATTTAATTGTCCTAGTACTTACTCAATGCAGG
Source organism: Malurus melanocephalus (assembly GCF_030028575.1). Classification (NCBI taxonomy): domain Eukaryota; kingdom Metazoa; phylum Chordata; class Aves; order Passeriformes; family Maluridae; genus Malurus; species Malurus melanocephalus. The sequence continues at coordinate 850,346 of NW_026623252.1, forward strand.
AAGCTGGACTTTAAGGTAAATACACAAAAGAAAAAGCAAGTAATGAGTGATTTTTAATCACTCTGGCCTTAGAAATGGAAAATTAATACACAAAAGGCTTAAATGATCAAGCTCCCTGCAGCCATCTCTGTGTAGCCAAGGAACAGAGTCCTCATTCCAGTGTTTCATCCATAGCATCACTACATTATTATGGATACTGCTTCCCAGTTACAAGTTTTATGCTCTCATTTCTGTAATCCATATATTTTCTCCTCTGCCCTACATTGTGAGCAGAACACTGCTCCAGCTGACAAACTACCAGGCAATGGTAAAATCATGCTAAATGACATTGTGATGGAATATAGATACTACAGAAACTAACTATTCCAAATAGGGATGGACCTGATCCCCAAAGAGAATATATGTTTCAGGTCACTTCCAACCCAAGCTATGGTATCTATGTTTAATAGCACCTTCAAACCTGCTAACAAATGCTTGGTATTCAGGGAATAAACAATTCCCTGATTCATATTTTATCAAAAAGAAAAAGAAAAAAAAGGGGAGTGGTGATTGGTACCTGGAGGAGTCATCTCCAACACTGGGAACTGAAACTGCCAGGTGTTTCTGGGAAGAAATCTGTGGGCCCCTTGCCTGCTAACGCCACTGACAGAAGGCTCCCTGAACAGCAGCTGGGTAGGAAGGCTGCATCCATCAGATTTTCCAAAAGGACCCTTTGTTCACATAACAAGCAAAGCAGAGGAAACGGTGGTGTCGGTATACAAATGAGCACACAGAGCGTCCCTCCAGGAAGAAGGAAGCTGGCACAGAACAGGATGGAGCTGCATCTCACAGAGTCTGGAACTAAGCTGCTGGCAAGGAAACCTAAAARAACTTGGATGAACTTGGAGCCAGACACTGGGGACGACTCCTAAGAAGGACTAAGCAGAAGTCAAGCGAGACAAAATGGCCCTTGGAGATGCAAACAATCCAGGATGAACTGGAGAGGAGGGGAAAAAAATCACTGCCAGAAAACAGGCAGATATATTAAAGATATGCTGTTTCTATCTGATATACAAATGGTCTGACAACAGCTGTGAAGTGAGGAATAAACAMTGGCAAATGCCTACAGATGTAGTAACTAAGATTTTGGTCTTTTACAACAATACTCACCCAAGGAATTAGAAGAGTTACCTCTCCCTCCCAGTCAATGTATCATTGACATAGATAAGAGCATGGAGGAAAAGGGAATAAGACTGCACTGAGAAAAAGACTTACTGGCCAGAAATTGCATCCTTCCTGTCCCCATCTCAAAACCAAGGACTTGAAGCTGTTTCCACAACAAGCCCAGCCACTGACTGGCCTGGATAAGGATCTTTCACATCTCATTCTCACTCTACTATAGGGATCTTTCACATCTCATTCTCACTCTACTGCCTTGCATATAAATAAATATTAATTGGAGCAGAAATTGAACTCATGTCTCACCTTCCCTGTGAATGTTCTAACACCTGACACACACTTTCTCTTCCCCCGCTCCTGYATTAAATCATTATTCAAAGTTGAGTAATTCAAAAAAGGAAAGACCTAAAATAGCTGACAGTTGGCTCAGTAAGGCATGTGAGCTCCAAGTTATTTTGGGTGCATTGTTCCTTTCTCTGATGAAGTCAYAGTGAATCCACTCCTTTTCTACACAGACTGGTTTTGGTTAATAGAGATCTTGCAGTGATGTTGTAGCACAACCACCCTGACCATGCAACTTGAACATATTCTGGAGCTGATGAAGTTCAGGTCAATCTGGAGCTGAAAGAAAACCTTGGCAGGTCATGGAGACCATCCAAGATGAATGCTGGTGATCCCCTGAACAGTGGGAAAGGCAGCAGCAATAACTCACAGCTCTCACGTGAACTGACCCAAAATGGCTCAGGCCTTTGTGCTCTCCTTGGATCTCCAGGGATCCTTCTCAAGCAGAAATGTTCTCCCTTGGTGTGTTAGGGCTTTTTTTTTTTTTTTTTACATTACAGTTTAGGGTTTATATGGTCTTCCTACTGCAGGTAAAATCAAGGTCCTCCCTTCTAACAGTGACCAGCACACACAGAGAAGTTTTCCTATATTGATGTAAAGAAACTTCTGCCTGGTTGTAGAGCCTTTCACTGCTTATACTGCTGTATCTTGTACATTCCTTCCAATTCCACAGCAACTATTCCAACATATAATCCATGATATTCCCATAAATATATTTAATATTATCTTTTTCCCAAGTTTGAACCTTTTGCATTCCTGCATACACTAAGCAGTCCATTGCAATTAGCTGCCTACAACTGCTCAGTACCACTCTAGAAGCATCTCTCCCAGATCTCTGATCATGTTCATAATTAATTTGTGTATCTTTTCTATATTTGAATAATTTTTATAGTTCCCCTTGCTCCAGGTTGAACCATAACTAAAAAAGCACTTCAAGTACAAGTAGCAGGTTCAGTACCGGTTGTCACTCCATTTCTCCTCCTTAACATTTTGTTTCAATGTCTGTCCACAACAATAGAACAGATAAATTGAATTAGGTGAATGATTAAAAATACTCTTTCTATTGATGTTTTTCACACTGATCTCATTTGCAGTTAAACTGCTCATTTGTGTAGTTCAACTTATTTTCTCTCACAACAGATCAGCATTCTAAACTTATTAACTGTATTAAAGCTTCAATGTTTACTATTTCAATCAGTTATCTTTTTAAGTAAATGGTTTGAGGAAGTAACATTTGGAAAACCTCCATATCACCTTTCTAACAGAAGCATTGGTGACCTGAAGAGGGTATACCTCCAACCAGCAGGATCCCACCATCTGATGGAAAACGTTGCCCTGAGTGATGGCAGCAGCCTGGACTGCTGAAGGTTTGAAGCATAAACTGGTGAATTACAGCTACCAACATATTCTTTTCTCAGTTTTACTCCAAGCATTTGGTACTGGCCTGAGAACTTCTTTAGAGACAGCACCGTGCCATCTTTGATAGAGGTGTGAGACCCCTCCAGAAAAGCCATCAAGATGTTCCAGGAGCTGGAGCCCCTCTGCTTGGGAGACTGGCTGGGAGAACTGAGGTGTTGACCTGGAGAATGATCCAGGGAGAACTTAGAGCCCCTTCCAGTGCCTGAAGGAGCTCCAAGAGAGCTGAAGAGGAATTTCAGGCTGGAGTGAAGAAAGGGGAACGTCCCCATTGACAAAGGGTAGCATTAGATGGGATATTGGGAAGAAATTTTTCACTCTAAGGATGGTGAAGCCATGGCATTGAGAAGCTGTGGCTGCCCCATCCCTGGAAGTGTTCCAGGCTAGGTTGGACAGGGCTTGCAGCTACCTGGGATAATGAAAGGTGCCTGTGCCCATGGCAGGGGGGGGTGGAATAAGATGATATTTAACATTCCTTCCAACCCAAACCCTTCTGTGATTCTATGATTTTTTGATCAGTCCAAAAAGCAGAGATAACCATAAAAATATTTTCTTTGTATTGGAAAGCAAGTCTTTCTAATGCAAGTGTGACAACCTGTTCAATCCCAACACACCCACTGCCAAGGTGATAAATACACAACTGCTGAGTTTTTCAGTAGGACATTTTACCCACTCTGAGGCACATGCTGAGTGTTTTCCTGAGTTTAACTCACTTTCCCAGCACAGAAATGTCCCTCATAGGGAGCCTTCCTTCATCCCTGACAACAGGCCAAGCTGCAAGCAAGAAGACAAGCTTGAACTGAACCACAGAACCAGCACTTTTAATAACCCCCTGTACAGACCATAAGATTATTCTTACACCTGTTTTACAACCTGACTTTTGATTGCAGCAACTGTTCTGCACCATCTGATACTCTGCACATGTGTTTCTGCATTTAACTCTCTTTGGGGCACCTGCAGCTCTCAGGGGTTCTGGTGGGGTTGCAGACATTTCAGCCTTACTCACAACCACCACTATCACAGGGCTCATCTCTCCTCTCAACTCCATTTTTTCTCACCATAAATGAGCTACAGGCAGGTTTGGATCTGCCACCCAGGCAGTCAATGCCAATATCTTCACTTGCACAATCACACTGTACTTCTTTTATTACCCAAAGCATTTGGTATTTGAATTTTTCCTCCCCTTGCATGTTTGTAGCTTTCATTTTTGGCAACCCAATCAACATTTTATTTGGTCCATGGGTTATATCAAATGCTGTGCTTATTTACATAATTTATGCATTCTCCAATTTTTGTAGTTTCATCCACTTCAGGATTATCTCTGAATTTAATACTTTTACACAGTAAACACTTGTCTAAAGAAATTAAACAACTCACAGACTTAAAAAAAAAAATAAAGCAGGACCTGAAAACACCACAAATGCTTAAATCATTAAATACATACCAGACCAAAATCACTAGTATGTAAAAGACCTGAAGTAATTCCAGTAACAGCTAATTATAATTCAAAGCAAAGCAACACAGTGAAATGCTTGATGACATCCTGATGACAAGCTGATCAAAAGCCCCTGAATAAAAAAATTACTTGAAATTGGGTCTAAATGAGGCAGTATCCATGTAAGATCTTTCCCAGCTCAGCTTGGGTTTTTCACACTTCCCTCTTCCAGTTCCAGTTTTCACCATTTTACTGAKGCAAGAACTAATRACACATGATTTACTGGCAGTGAACYTTTTTTGGTGTCTGGGGTCAAATCTACTTTGAAAAGCAGAAGATGCARTCTGAAATTACTGAACCTACTGAGGAAATTTTAAGTACCCCAAACAGCATGATCCTGGATTTKAAAAAGAAGGAAACATTCATCAGTAACACAGTAATTGTGCAACATTAAAATGAAAGCATATAGGAAGTTCCAAATCTGCATATTGTCCATGTATTTTGTGAAAACAACAAACTTAAAATAGTCACATCTACTTACACTCTTTGACCACACATTATCAAATCAGAACAGTATGTTAGAATTTTAATGAAATCTAGAACAATTGTTTTGAGATAGAAAAGGTCAAAGCCTTGAAATTCTCATAATAAACAGAAAATTGAAAAAGAATTCACAGGTAAATATTTTAATTTAGATGGGTATATAATATAATTTTAAAATACCCAGAAGATGCAGTAGGAAGACAGTAGCAAAACAATTWTTAATGTAGTTTGACTGGGAAGAAACATAAACCAAGAAAAGAGAGGAGAATTTTTCTGCATTAAAAAAGTCTCGAAATTACCCCATTATAGTGACTTTAAATTTCTGGTCTATGTCTGGTATGTTTGATACTTTSCCTAGTTCATTAACTATTTGATTTAAATTATTTCTCAACCAGACTTACTTGCTGAAGTTAGTTCCATATGCATATAAATTGATTTGCTTAGAGCACAACCCCTCAGATGGCAGCCATTAAACCACACATCTTGAGTACACGCACATGGAGCGTGTTTACACCCTGGAAATCAGAGGCAATTTCATCAGCCTCACTTAATCTGACCTTGACTTCCATCATTCAGCTCTGTTCATGCTAACAATTTGTGTTTGCAGGAGAGGATTATTTTCTYCTCTGCTTAAAACTGTTGTATCAAATAATTTCACTTAAAGCAGTAATTCTCACTCAAACTTCATCTAAGTCTTGCTGCCTGAGATGAGCAAGATGTGATTCAATATTTCCCCAGCACAAACCATAATTCAAGCTGGCACTGGTGCTCTATTATGCAACACAATCAAGGCTGAAAACATCAGAGATGAGGTTTTATCTCTGTGCAAGARAATACAAACTGTCATAAGCCATAACTGGATAAATCACCTAAYWTATATACACATACACACATAAGAGATATATATATACACACACACATATCTACAGAAGCAAACTGCTGTTCAAATTGATTCAGTACCCATGACCTGACTGCTCTTGGATGTTACCCAAAGCCCTTCACAACACCTAAAGGGTTTCTCACCTGTGGCAAGTGTAACTGGAGCCCCTCACTGGGAATGGGCTGGCGAGATGGAGTCTGGTCCAGCTGCATGTTAAACAGGGATGCCAGGGCTGACTGAGCAGCCCGAGCTTTTGCCAGCTTTTTATTCCTCCCCGAGCCTTCAAAAGTCTGCCCGTCCACCGCCACRGCCATGACGAAGTTTTTGGCGTGGCTCTCCCCGCTCTCCGAGAGGAACTCGTACTTGAGGCCCGGGCGCAGCTCGTTGAGGATCATGACGGGGTTCTTGCCGCTGGCTGTGGGGTAGGGCGAGGGCGGGGGCAGAGGTGACTGAGAAAGGCCGCTGGCTACGGCAGACGATGGCAATCCGTAGTCCCCGCTGGAGCCAAAGGAGCCGTCCCCGTTGGACCCCAGGTAAAAGGAAGCGTCGGAAGGGACTGGTGTCTCAAACCCGTTGAAAAGGGTGTCAGGGAAGTCTGCTTGGTCAGATGTGAAGTCCGTGTTGACTGACAGAGTCCTGCCCATGGCCAGGTGGGCTTCCGAGGCGTTTGGGAACTGGACAAAGGAGCGCAGCGCCTTCTCGGCAGCGTGGAGCTTGGCTTTCTTTTTGGTGGGGCCAGACCCCTCAAACACCTGCCCGTTGACTTCCACTGCCATCACGAACATGGGRGCGTGGACCGGTCCCGTCTGCGAGAGGAGTTTGTATTGTAAACCAGGTTTGATCTCATTAAGCTGCATGAGGGCGTTCTTTGGCAGAACGGGGCCAGGCGTTTTCTTCCTCTTCTTGGGGCGRAATTTGGAATGGCCATTGTTGCCCTCCTCCAAAGGTCTCTTCCTGCTGCTGCTGCCACCGCCGTTGGAGAGTGGAGTCCCCTCCCCGGGCCCCTGCCCGGCGCTGTCCTTGGGGGGAACGTTGTCCACGTTGCGGTTTTCTTTAATGTCGGTGCTGCTCGAACCTGCGGTGCCCAGAAAGAGTAACTTACAATGCCTTCGGTGCAGGATCTTGTAAATGCAAAATTTATAGATTCCTTTATCTCTCTTTGTAACTGGTTAAGTGATGTGTGCTCACAGGTTAAATGTTTTTGCAATACAACTGGAGATGATRATAATGTAACACAACCTCCAATAATTCAAGAAATAACACAATCTTCAAACTACAACTGAGTAGCACAAATTCACTACAACATTTTTTTTTCATTTTAATTATGCTGGAACAAAGCTTTTACTTAAAAGCTATATTTTGCCTGAAAAATGCTTTAAATCAGCAATATAAGCTATCGCAACATAAGCCCACACAACAAACATCTACTATTAGTAAAATAAAAATGGATGCTTAAGACTAGAATTCTGAGCCAGATATTTTGTTCTATTTTATTATTAGTTTAGTCATTAGTTTAGTTACTTTTTTCTCTCAGTGATTTTAGTTGTTCAGACTGAAAAACTACATAAATAAAACCTTTGTTCAGAGCAATGATAAATTAGGCAGCTCTTTTGTAGGTACTATGACTGAAGAGTGCTTGAATGCTTTTGTTTTTCTTTAGCTAKTCCATATTTTTCAAATTCAGTTCTTTTTTATGCCTTTCCTAAACATTCGTTTCACCTTATCCCAATTTTCTCAGGTACTACAGTTGCCCACTGTGCCAGCAGGACCACAAAACTACTTTATGTATTTCTGCACAGCTTTCTATTAAAAAAAACCTCTTATTCATAATTTACAAACACAATTTCTCCAAGTCAAGAAAACTGCCATCATGGAGTTATAAACCCAAAAATCACTACAGATCCTCTCTAAGGCTATGCAGAATAAAGTGTGACAAAAGCTGCACACTCACAATGATGGTATTATAATGGGAGGGCAGGGAAGACAATGTAATATTAATTTAAGGATTTGTTTTCAAGAATAGAACTTGTGGTAATGATATGTCAGAACTATACTTAAGAAATTCAATTTGCTATAAGCTCAAAGACCACATTTTCACCCTGATAAAGAAACTAAGGAAATTAACTACTTGTGTTTTCTATTGGCATTTGTGAATAAGAAGCCAAATTACATAGGTCAAGTATTTTTAACTCTCCTGTTCCAAAACTTCAACTGATGTGTATTACCTCTACACTGATCCTAGGTGGTAAATACTCATTGAAATGAGAGCAAACCAAGGTGGAAGCTCTCTTTCACACTGACAAATTCCAGTCATGCTTTCAGTCTTCCCTAAGAACCCCCTACCATGCACACACATCACTTCACCCAGGTTACAAAGCTGATGGAATGGTTACTAAATTTTCATTTATAACATCCTCCAGCAAAAGCTCGATAGGTTACTCCTTTCGGTGCTCAAAGAGAAAAAAAGGAAGAAAAAAAAAAGAAGATCAAAAGAAAAAGCCAAAGTAGGAACATATTTTGTTAAATCACAGCAGCACAGGAGAGAATTGTACAGTACTGATCACACAATTAAATCAAATAAATTTGGTCAAGAGTTGAAATTCTGAAGCATTTCATTGCTAGATATCTTCTAGATTTAATCAAATACCTCTTACTCAGCCACAAACATATTGCCTGGAGAATGAAGGCTATAGTGCCACAACTGTATTCATGCATACATTCTTTATWAAAATACATATTTATGGTAGAGGAATCTATGGACAATGGGGGAATTTTCAAATCTTCCCTTACAGTGAGTTTCTTATATCTCATCTGAAACATAATTTCTGGAACACTGCTCTTACTGTGGCACCAGAAATTAGCTATCAACTACCAGGACTTTTAGGCTAAACATAAATCATTGAGTTAACACTAATTAATGCTCTCTGGTTTCATTTCTTTTTTATAYGAAAACAACTACCACTGCCCGTGGAAACCACAGAAGGAAAACATGAGTTGAACAGACTCCAGCTGATCATTAAAAAGAAGAATTTTTGAATATAAGCTTGGCAGCTGGAGGAACTCCTTCGTTGGATAGGGGAAACGATTCCCTGACAGAGAGGGGGGACTTGTAAGGAGCATGAAACAAACTTGCAGGCTTACCTTGTCTCATTAAGAGAAAAGGAAGAAAACTACTCCTTGCCTGAGAGCTACTAGCTTTGGAGGACGTGCAGGGTGGAAGAAACTTAGTGAGAAAGTATGTGGGGAGCTGATCCTGAGTCCAACCAAGGAACTGGGAAAGGAGGTAACACTGTGGAGTTGATCCAAGTCCAAGGACGTGATAGAAATTAAAAGGACCTGTGCTTATTTCAGCCCACAGTCACTGGGCTGTAACCCTCTCAGAGTGAGGGTGAAGGTGTGCTTCTGGTCCTTTTCCTCAGCCTGTCCTGCCCTCAGCTGAGGCCCTTTAATTACTTGGGCAATTGGGAAGATCTCACAGATGAGTCAAAACATAACCTGTTCAAGTCAGAGGAGTCAGCTCTAACCTTGTCCGTGYTCAGACATGGAGTAACTCCTCCAGCCCAGCCTCTCCCTGGTGCCTTTTCCAGCCATGCCACCCTTTCAGAGGAGTTAGGAATGGCCCTCCTGGCTCTTCCCCACCTTGCCCAGTTCCTCACCTGTGACAGGGCCACCAGCAGACCCCAGAGGGGATATCACACCAGCACAAGGACAGTGACCCTCCCCAGGGCAGCCTCATAGCTCTGGGCTATCCCAGAGGTCATGGCAGGGAGCCACTTCTGCTTTTTGTCCCCCCTAAAAAAATTTCTAATGGTTTTTAGATGGCATTCATAACGTCCTGGACAAGGTGCTTCACCAGTGTATTACACATGGCATGAGAACATCTCCCATTGCTTTCTTTGATCCTCCACCTACTAGTCTTWATGCATCTACTGGGGTTTATTTCCTATTTTTTAAGTTTGATAAATCTGATATTAAACACCCCATGCTGCGCATGATTTTACAGAAATTTCTAGTATTTCCAGCCTTTAAATTTAGCTTTTCCAGGAATTAATGCTTTAGAGAGCCCTTTGAGGCCCATGACATCTGCTGTGTATTTAAGGCTTAAAAGCAGCATTAAMACAYATATAAACACTTGATKATTGAGRTTCTTTTTYCTTAAAAGATTTCRAAATKGGACATTTTTCATTAGATTRGTGTATTTTCTGKTCAATAAAAATAGTTGGCAGCTTYRACTAGAGATCTGATTGATGTCTGTGGAAGCCACCTTAGTAAAAATCAKAGCTGACACCAACAACTTCAGGAGAAAGACACCCGATCTTGTCTGAGAGCTTACAAATGCAAGAACACTTGAAGCAAGAAAGMGGCATGGSGAACTTTTTATGCCAGCAAAGARMTAAATCTTCATTCTGAGCWTGCTGGGTTATTTTTGGGTTTATTYCCTGYAATTAGAAAGTGTCTGCCATTAAGATACTTTATCCATCGGGGATCTTCCATTACCTGCTTGTTGACAAACAACACTGCTCCTGCTCTGTCTGATCTGGAGTACAATTAATTAAATTTAGATGGCTCCTAGCTGAACCAAAAGATGGTTCTAGCTACCCCTTATACTGCTGCTCTCATTTACTGYGCTGGGAAATTTTTAAATAAGTAATTTTTTCCTTAAAAAACAAGCAGAAGAAACCGCATACTGTCTCCTGAACACCTTTTAGAAAAAAGAGCAAACAGACCAAAGAGAAAGGTCAGGAGAGTCACATGCTTGTGTCACAGTGCTCAGAGCGCTGCAAACACACCAGCTATGCAAAGCAACAGGAAACAAATAAAAACATTGTAAATAATGATATCTTTCCCCAAATATCTTGTAACATCTTCTCTATGACCAATGGATAAAGAAGTCTGCAACACTGTTTTCTCAGGGACATTGATTCAGCATCATCAATGTCTTACATTTCATCTGAACAAAAAAAAAATTCTTAATTCTGGCTTCTGCACAGGAATTCTAGTTATGCAGACACAGGTTACAAAGAATGCATAGCCCACCTTCCTTTCCTTTAAGAAACTTTCCCCAAATGCAGWTACATAAAATCATAAAAAATGTAACAGGCAACTTCTAATACGCCCCATCACAATTTTAAGAGACACAAAAGAGAGATAAAAAGTTTTTAAAAATGTATCTTTGAACAAATCAAAGTGAAGTACTTAAGAATTTAAACTTTGATTTCTCCCTCCCAAATCAGATTATTTAAAATTTCAAATTCATGATGTTTGTGTGGGCACACAAAGGAAGGTCATCTTGCACTTTATATGAACTGGGCTCAATCAAGTTATACAAGTGCATTCCCTAAAATGTTCCATGGAGCCAGGTTCCTGACAAAATAACAATTCCTTGAATGGTTTCCCATACTGATGAACTAACACAAAAAAATCCCAGAAGCAGACAAACATTAAGTGTTTTGCTTATTGACACAGAATTAAAGAATGCCCCTATAAAGAGATTATATTTCTCCTGCTCAGGAAGGCACCTTCTATTCATGCTCAGCTATAATCATTATTGAGAAAAGGAATGTTTTATTAAAAAAATTATCTTATGTGAACTATCCAATTACACTTCATTTTGTTAAGGCCTCCTTAGGGAGGCCACTCTTAGAAACAGCTAAAATATCATTTAAAGYAATTTCTTATATACCAAGGAACAGAAAATTATATCAAGTGTATTCCAGTTGAGTTCACTGTTTCACTACAGAAAAAAGATGCATTCTATTTTTGGTTATATTTTTCACTTTGGGTTTGGGKTTTTTKGGGGGAGGGGAAGATGTTTGGTTTGGATTTGTTTGGTTTACTTTAACACAATGATCTAATTTCTTTATCTCCCTCTGAAATTGTTCTGTAACTCCTCCAGACTGAACTACAACTCTTCTGCTCCAAAGCCATTGTTGGGCTTTGTCACCTTTGCCAGATGCATTCTTTAGGCGCTGTCACTTARGGAAAAAAGAAGCACATTTGTTATTACATAATACACAACTATTTACAGTCAGGCACAGCACAGCGGCAACAGAACAATTCTGAGTCACAAAAAAAAGGCAGATAACAGAAAGGCAAATAACAATAAAAATGTTTAGAATGGTTTAATGAGAACACTTTTCTCAGAGGTTATCAGATCTTTATTATACCCTGTAGTTAGTAGTCTCACACACTTGGCTGCATCAATTATGCATCAAGATGACGATTTTATTTGACCATTTTTGCGCTTTAAAGTCACTCATAATTCAGTAGCTCAGGGCTGGGAGAATCAGCATTTAAAGAGAATAATCAGCCTAGGTGAGACCTGCACAGAGCTTTTCCAGCTCCTCCTTTGCCTTTTCCTTTCTTCATTTCTGCTCTCCCTCCTTTATTTTATACTCTTCAACTCCACCCCCTTCATCTCATCTCTCACTCACCACTGGTACTTAACCCTTGGCACAGGCAGTACTGATATCATCTTTCCCTTCCTCACTGCTGATTCAAAACAGGGAAATACTTTATTTGATTAGTCAGCTGCTGCAAGAAAAATATAAGGTGTAAAGTATAATGCAGAAGGTATAACTATATTAGCATATTTAAAACACTTTTAACGCAAAAGCTCCAATTCACTCTTCTTTACTGTATTTCAAAGTATGTTCATTTCTGCATCCGAAGTTTCTTTGCAGATGCGCCTGTGTTTGTGAGAAAAAAAATCACCTTCGGAAGATATTGCAGATTTTRTTATTATGTAAATAAACATGTCTTACTCATGTTTTCTTCATCGTCTACATCCATTGTGAAATATCTTAGCTGGTTTCTTGGCTGGCGGAGACTGCTTCTGTCTGGAAAACAGGGAGGGGGATATTTAGGCTATAAGGTATCAACTTAGAAGGCAAAACATTAAAAGTCCTTTAAAAGCAGCAGCCTGGGCCCTGGCTTGGCATTGGGCTGTTTGGGTAAATCCTGACCCAAGATGCCTCCTAAAACTGAGATGATCATCAGTGACTGAAAGATGCAGCCCCAATTTGGCAGAGGCCMGAGTGGATGATGAAGATCATGATCAGGTCTCCTCCAGGCTGAAGAAGCCAAGTGCCCTCAGCTGCTCTTCCTCCTTCCCCTCCAGACCCTTCATGGTCTTTGMAGCCTCCTCTGGACAATCTCTAATAGCTCCATGTCTTTTTTATATTACAGTGCCCAAACCTGTCTCTAGGACTTGAGGTGAGGCCAGAGCAAAGAAGGACAATCCCTTYCCTTGCCCAGCTGGCAATGCTGTGCCAGATGCACCCCAGATGTCCCTCCTGGCTGCCAGGGCACTGCTGACTCCTACTCAGCTTGACATCAACCAGGAACCCCAYAAGTCCTTTTCCACTGCTCTCCAGCCTCTCATTGCCTGGTCTGTACACACAGCCAGGATTGTCCCATCCCAGGTACAGAATCTGGCACTTGCTCTTGTTAAAACTTCCTATAGTTGGTGATTGCTCAGCYCTCAGATTTGCTGAAGTCTCCCTACAGGGCTCCTCCCAATTTAGTACTGGCAACAAACTTATTCAGTATTCCTTTGGGTCCTGCCTCCAAGCTGTTTATGAAGTGCCAAGGCTGGAASCCTGTGGAACCCCACTAGTGACTGAATGCACAACTGATGTCACCCCATCCACTGCAATCCCTTGCACCTAACCCCTGAGGCAGTTTGCATTATACAGCATCAGCACACTCCACTGTAACASGAGGAAATTAATTGACTGTAATCAACAAGACTTGTAAATAATTATCACTTTAATTAGCACATCACACCGGCTCAGGTTACTCCTCTACTCAAGGACAAAAGACTTGAACAATTCCTGGTTTAATTCTTACCAAGGTGAAAGCTCCCAGAGCAAGCTAGAAGTGACARAGGCTGTAGAGATGCCTCACATTTCTGTGCCATGGATAAACCCTCCCGAGGAGCTGGGTTATCAGCACCTCATCCCCAAAGCCTGAGGGGCAGAAAAGGTAAGCTCCCATCTGCTAAAAGCAGAGGGAAACTGAAACTCTGCTTGTATAAGTATCTGTAATTTTTTTTTTTTTGAAAAACAATTTCAGGAACTGTGTTAAAGAGATTCTAAAACTATCAAGAAGGGTAAACAGCCAAAGAAGACAGTTCACAGAAGAGACCTAAAGCACCTAAGAGATGCAATCCTACAGTATTAAGCAATGCAGTCAAATGACACGCTCTCTGTTTTAAGCTTTAACCATATGTGTTTAAGAGTTAGACTACTCTTGGTATATAAAGAATTATCACCTTTTTTCCTAATCCTTTCTTTATTAAAAAAAAATACACTTGAGTAAAGTCAGCAGCATTCAGCACCTCCTTCCAGTCCCCAGGACTGTAGCAGCAGATCACTCTGGTAAAGAACCTAAGAGTCACAGAACTGGCTTCAAGACCTTCAAGTTCAACCTTTGACTGAACACCAACATATCCACTAAACCAAAGCATGGAATGCCACGTCTGTTGCTTCCTGAGCATTTTCAGGGATGGTGATTCCACCTCTTCCSAGGGCAGCTTGCTAAGCCTCTCCTACTCTAAGCACASCACTACAAGACTGTGTGTATTTTATACAAGTAACTCATTTCCATTACAACTAATTTCTAACACCACCCACTTCAAGTCAAAAATACGTGGAAGAGAATGAATTAGATATTTAAACAGTATGAATGTTGTGGATGCCCCAACCCCAGCACTGCTCAAAACCAGACTAAAAAAAACATATAAAGCCTTGAGCAAGCTGGTYTAGTGGGAGGTGTCCCTGCCCACAGCTGGGACTGCACGATCTTTAAGGTCCWTTCCAACCCCTTAATATTCTATGATTAGAATAATGTGTCAGAGACAGTACTGAGCTGGGCAGAGAGAATGAACTCAGCACTCTGTATACACATTTATCTTCCAAACTTCCTCCCACTGTAATCTATGGATTCTTCTTTTCCACCGGCCTTTCAAAGGCAGAGGATTAGATAATAAAAAAAAATTTTAAAAGTCCCTCCATACAAAATAGGACATATGTATGCTTTCAGAAAGARAGGGAGATTTTTTCACAAAATGGACTCTGAGCCTGGGCTACTCACTACAAAAAAGAAACCTCCTCTCTTGCCAAGGCATGCTTGATTACTTCCAAAATTGTTACTGATTCAGTTATTTCACTTTGAAGAAGGAACACCATTTCTGACTTCTTTGACCTTCCCAACTTTTATTCGAGCAGCAAAGCCACATTAATAAACACATTCAGTACCTGTAAATAACTCATTTAGCAACTGACATCCAGAAACATCTCAGGTCCTACAGACACAAAGCCTCCACAAGAGGCTGGGAAATAGTCAATGGCATCTGAGCAAGGACACCTTACAAAAGGCGAAGCTCTGCATCTGCCTTGGACACCAAGGTACGATAAACCTTCAAGTTTTGTTCCTAAAATCCTGTTCTGGGATAAGGGACACAGTAAGATTCTMAGAAAGCACTGGGAAAACTTTCATTTGGGAAAAAAAAAAAAGTAAGAGTAAAAGGAAAAAACTTAATTGTTGTTCAGAGATTAACAGAACTTTCAAAAACAGCAATAAAGAATAACTGTCATAAATACCAAGTGATTTGGGTCAGTGTATTTACAGTATGTTCTGTATGGAATAGGGCTGTGGCAGAAGCTGGTTCCATGGCTACAGGGACTGTTTTCTCTCAGGTATAAYGATAAAATAAATTGAGGGTTTGACTGCATTATGCTGGTGTAGCAGAGGGGAGTTTTTTGTTCACTACATAGGGAAACAAATCTCCAACCCAGCTCTTATCTCATTTCACTCAGTGAACAAAAGGATCCTGCGTAGCAGCACACCCTGCAATGTTCTGACTACAAAAACCTTTCCTTTCTTAGAYACATTAAAAGCCAGGCACATCAAACAGGAAAACAATATCTAAAGTGGAGCCAGGAAAAAAGTACACTTTTAATCCTCTAATGGTTTTAAAGTCTTTAATTCCTATAGAGTAGTTTCAAAGACAGGAAGAACATCAGAAATACTTAAAAATGCAGCAGCCAACACAACAGAATTTGCCTTTATTTCCACAGCAGACTACTTAAATGATGTTTAAGTAAATGTTAGCTATAGCAGGTACACACCACATGAGTGGATGTGTACTTGCTATAGCACACACAGAGATAACCTGCATTTCTTCTGTTTGAATACCCTAGGTATCCACTGCATGCAAAAAAAGAACTGTGAAAGAGCTTAAGWGTTATCTTGGTTTATTCCCATTACTGAGAGAAAACCTAAATTTATCTTGAAAGGGAAATTTAGCAGCTAACAGTGCTTTACRTTCAGAGAATGGCATAAATGCAAAAATCCCATTAACCTGAGAGATGACACAGAACTATTAGAAAACAGTTTAGGTCAGAGAGCTGTAGTTTTAGCAAAGCTTCATATTTGTTAAAAAGTCCTCTTCTTCCAAACTTTGAAAGCCAAGTGAAATAAAATGYTGGGAAATGGATCTTGCTCAAAATATTTCTGACAAACTGGATTTCATATCAATCCAAAGTGCAAACACTGAAGTAGCACTTAGAAAAGAGGTTCAARCCTCACCTGAAAACTACATTTACAACACCCCCCCCACCCCTCTGCCAGCTCCTCCGTTTCAGCAATGAAATGCAGCAATTAAAGCAGTACCTTTCCTCTGGGATCGCTTTGTCCTCCTGCGTTTCCAGCGCAGTCGGGCCGTGCTGCAGAGGGACCCCATGCCCAGAGCCATGGCTTGAGGTGATGCCATGCACCCCCTTAGCGCCTGTGCCACCTCCTCACCCCCTCCCAGTATGGCAGCAACCTATTCCCAAATGAAGGTTATCCCTGTGCTGTGTCTTCCCAGCCCCTGGAAGCCTGGAGTGCACCGATGCACAGTCCAGTGAATGAAGATGAGTGAAGGATGCAGCTCGCCCCTACCCACTGCCAGAGGCACATGGAACAATTAACCCTTTGTCACGCASAAGGGGCAAGGAAGGACAGTCCTCTTAGAAGGACTAAATCAAACACATCCTCACTTCTAGGTGTGCAAAGGCACAATTAGTTTGATTTTGTTATTAATAAAGGAGGGCAACTCTTCAGCCTTGTGGCTCAGAAACAAGGAGAGACATAAGCAAGGAAATATTTATATAGCCTAGTGCATGAAACAACATGCTTTCAGCAACCTTTACAACTGTTTCCCATGTTCACATTTCATACACAGCCTCAAAAGGCACAGATTGTATTTGGAAATAGCAGGAATACATAAACATGCCAACCTCCAACATACTTCAGTCACAGATTTTCCAAACAAGAGTTTCTATGCCAGGTCTGATCAAGAGGCCTGCCACTGTCAATATTACCTGCAGTATTTTCCAGCCTTTTCATAAACTAAAAAGTAACATGTGACATTATGGGATAATGTGGTAACATCCTGTTTCCCCATCTGAGTGACCAACAAACATATGTTGATCCTCTATATCGTACAGATCATCAGCATGGGCTGAGGGCTGCAGCTATCCTTTAATCCYGCCCTCAGATTAAACCTCACAGGACATAAAAGCACGTTCCAGCAGGGAATACCTGCAGGGGGCAAGTTCCACAGGTTTCTTCAGTGTGTTACTAGARTGATGACATTTCTCTGACCAGTCACCTCCAGCTGCTTTCAGACATTTATTTCTTGGTACATCAGGAATACAGCACATGATTAAATCTGGATGAACTCTGGAATATGATGTACRTGCACCATCATATTTTGACAACTACTCAGGCTGGCATTTTCTGAAAAACATTGCCACTGGCATCTTAAATTAGAGTACTATTTTAGATAGTGTACTATTTTAGATAACTATTTTTGGTTGTTACTTCACTAACCAAAGCCAGCATGCTCAAGCTCACTACTGGGACTCAGCTGATGTGCTCACAAGGAGTTCCAGCTGCTGGCACTCATTCCTCAGATCCCAGGTAACAGCTTTTATATCTCTGACAGAAAGAAGAGACTGAGTGAACTCATTGACTGAAATTATTTTTGTCTGAAGCCTAAGCACTAAAAGCCTCAAACTTTGCCACTTCAGAGGAGCTGAAGTTCTACTTCAGCATCCATGTTATTAGACACTACTTCTCTGAGGATGAAGAAAGAGCAAAAGGATCATTTGAGCTCAGCTGACACAGTTTAGAAAGAACTTACCATGGAGGAACAAGCCATCAGTGCCACAGTCATGYCACAGTCACATGTTCACCACCAAGAAACTCAGGAGGAAATGAGTCCCATCTAAGAGCACCTCCCCAAATTCATGCTGTGCCTAATTTGATGCAATGTTCTGTACACTAATTAACAGTTTCAGGCCAAATTTCACATTTCAATCCACAATAAGCTGTGTGTGACAGAGCAAGGATACCCATCTCCAATACTCTCGTTTCACCTGTGTCACTGAACCAGGAATGCAGAGACACTACACAACTCAAGCACGGTCCACCTAAATCTCAGAGGGAAACTAACCCAGGTGAGTTAGAAGCACCACAGCAAAACTGACAGAGAACTTCAACACCTCCTCAATTCTCCCCTTTGTCACCTAGTCCAGTTGAACAAAGTCATTTTCCCATGGATTTATGGCTTGTGATAGATGRAGTTTTGTCATGAAGGATTTGTGAGCCCAATTTGAAGACCCTGCAGCTGTGGTATCTACTCCCTTCCCATCAGGTTCCCTGTGGGCAGGAGGCTCGAGGCCTCTGCCTCTATTTTACATATATATAARGTATATTTATGTATTTATATAYATAATATGYATTTATATAAARTAAGTTTATATATATATTTATATATATCACATGCCATATGATAAATTTTTAATATATATCCCATTAAAATCTCCATGCAYCAAAACCATCCTTGCAAATCTCATTTACTTATAGATTTGGCCCCCATCATCAGCTTACTTTATATATTCTTTGAAGAAATAGTCACATGTTGTAAACACTTTTAAAGATTTTTTTTCTTTGCTCCCACAAGCAAGTTGTGTATTTTTCAAGCACAAGGACAATGTTACRGGCCAGTTTTCCTTTTAGTTTTGTGTACTTCATGAAGAATTAATATAAATTAGCAGCAACTGCTAGAATTAGCAGGGGCTAAAGTACAGCCTGGGCAGCTGCTCTGCAAAGCAAATTCCAGATTCAGAGCTGCTGCTGCACACTGGGAACTCAAAAGTTCTGATATATACCMCAGACTGGACTTTACTCCTCAGCTTGGAATTTATTCCTCGGGTGATTAAAGGCATTCCAACAGCACCATCTGCTGTTACACAAATAACTGAGGTTGCATCTATTGCTCCCTCAACCAAGGAAGTCTAGAGCTCTGCTCCAAATTAGAAACAACTTCTGATATTTGCAGGTTKATTTCTTTGTCTGTAACCTCTTTACTGGCTTACTGTTAGGACTGAACATCTAATTTTTAAYGGATCTTATTTCTGAAGGACTCCTCAAATACCTGTGACTGTGAGAAGTATTTTTATGATGTGCTTCCAAGGCAAAAGTAGTAACCATTCAGAGAGCAGCCTAGACCTCCCAGTAAGTAATATTTTCAACATCATTTAAAAGATAACTGATGCRGCTATCCAGTGCTAAAGAAAATAATAGCTAATTGGAAGAAAAATCTAAATWGTTTTAAAGGAGGTTAAAAGAGACTTAAGTATCTTGAAGCTATTTCAGAAAAAGATTAAAAAAAAAACAGTCATACAGTAGGGTGATGGTTGGGATTAGGAAACAGCCTTAGAAATTGACCTTATTTCCTCTTTCACATGAAGATCTGTTATTAAACTTTCCTCAAACACTCTGCAAACTCTCAAATCCAACATGCCAGCTCTATTTACTATATTAACATGTATTGGATACAAATTTGCACCCAGAATGGCAACTAAGTTTTGTAGTATCAACTTGATACCCTTTAGATACTTCTAAACAAWATCCCCTCTATTCTCAAACTGTGCTGAATCAATAATTGTGAGGGGATTTGGAGTCAAACGTAAATAAAAGTTATAGATACAACAATAAAGTGCTMAATAAGTGTTCAAAAACATTAAGATGAAGTCTCTCCTCCAAGTTATGAGCCAAATGCATCAATCAGAAAACACAGAATCCTGCTGCATGTTTGCAAATATCATTTGCTTACCTTTTTAACTACTGGAGACACATGCTGATTCTGCAACCTGAAAGAAGAGGAAATGCAGTTAATTGTTTGGTTCTTTAAAAATTTAAGCGCATTACAAATGGCAACTCCTGACCTTAAAAGGGACAAATTCATGATTCTCTAAAAATAAAAAGTCCATACTGCATATACGCAGTCCCAGAGACAAGTCCTTTGTAACCCAACTGAAATTCCTGGTTGGAAAAGAAAAGAAAAAAATATATAAATCAARACTCAAGGTGCCTAATACTGGGGGCCAGAAGAAAAATACCTGAGGTACAAGCAGCTATGTAGTAGAACCCAATTCRCATTTTCTGCACCTTCTAGGAGAGAGGATCAGCAAAAACATGGTAAATGCTGATTTAAAACTAAAATAAACATCTGTGTTATCACAGCCAAATTATCCTGAAAGCAAATCCAGAGTTCTCATCTTTTAAGATTTTTTTTAAAATTGAGATCTTCAGCTTTTAGTTTTAGGGATTGATTTTAATCCATATAAGCAGCAGCTCRAACAACAACTGCATTTCCAAACACCAGTTTCTTGATCCCACTGGCATTATTCTGCATTCTCCTGCAAAACAGGAAAATCCCTCAACTACCAGTGAGGTGGAAAACTGGGCAGGTGTAGGGTAAGACACACACAACCCATCTCTAAGGTCTCTCCCAACCCATATACTATTTTGTGATTCTGATTCAAGGGAGGATTCAGGATAACAGGGATGCTGTGAGAAATTTTATTTCCATGAATAGGCACAGCTGTTAGATCATGAACAGACAGCTTGAATTTAACAGAAAAGCTCTGAGTTTTAAAACAATATTGATGGGTCCTTWTCAGCCTGAAGGTAAGACTATTCCAAAACAGTTCCAAAACCACAATCACACAGCCCACGAGAGGGTGCTGGTTCCCTGCAGAAACCTACACTGAATTCMAGTTACACAGAGCACAGCTACACAACACAAACCGATGGATGCACATCTCAGGTCTTAAACTGCTTTGGTCAAGAAGGGATCTGACACAATATTTGAAGCCCATATACTAGCTTATTGCATCAATAAAATTCCAGCTTTTTTTTTCTTTTTTTTTGAGATATTTAAATTTCCCAACACTTTATTGTGGCATTTTCCAATAAAAATCAAAAAATGCCAATACTACACTGGTCTTAGCATAAAGCAGGAAAGATGCCCAGAAAACTCAGTTCAGAGTCAAAGTCCCAACCTAGGGTTCCCATATCCACAACAAAAATTTCCAAACTTTCGGAAGACAAGCTATAAATTAGGTGTGATGTAAAAATCCCGTAATTGTGGCAACAACCACCAAAACCATGTTTTAAAAACAAGGTTTTGATTATTCTCTTTCGACATGAGCATTGCTTACAGTTGCAATTAATCATCAGAAAACACACTGCACTGCTAATAGTTTAACTTTTTATATTATTATATCCTTGAGTAGTTTAGTTTTTAGATTATATTCCTTATACACAACATTACTCCAGTTGATAATTCCCTAACAAACTAAAAACAAACCATGAGAATTGAGACTTTAYCACTGAGTACCAAAAATCCTTATATATTGACAGCCACAGTGAGTTTTACATAGAAAGAATTAGTCAGGGTTAAGAACTAGGCAAAAAAAACTTATTTTAGTAATCTTTTTTTTTTTGTTATTACACTGTGAGCAGTAAAGACCGGTGGAGGAAAAACTGAGACTTGTAACACTTTAAACCAGTAAAAACTCTAAATAGAAAAGAAAGGAAAATACCACTGCGTTATAAAAGCCAGTAACAAAGCTCTGATCTCCAGCATGTCCTACCTGGCTCTGCCCAGTGGCAGATGGATATTTTGGGGCTYGTTCAAGTCATTACATGCTTCCCCAATACCTTCTGCAGGGAGAGCCTGTCWGAAGAGGCTCCTCTATGGGCTCAGCACTTCACCACAGCATCTCCATATTGCTRCCTTCCAGAAAATTCAGTAAATCAATTCTTTGTCCCTTACCAGTGAGTTAATTTACCCTAAAAAGTTCAGACACATGCCGATGATTTCTGCCAGGGCAGCAAAGGATATTTGAAAACCATCTGAAGGACACAAAATGTTGGCCATTTAGGAATACCTTCAAATATTACCTTTTTAAAGATCAGCTGAAAATGTTTCAAGGCAAGGAGAATCCAAACAGATACTGAAGTACCACCTCAAGATGCAAATCTGCAAAAACCACCAAAACACAAAGCAACAACCTAGAGGCACTCATCACCCAGCACCAATGCCAGCACCAGTCCTATGGCCAGGATAAAAAACCACCACTTCCAATCTTTACATATTTACTTTCCTATTTATTTTACTTCTCTGGTGTTGAAAAATAAAAGTAATCTGCCAAGGCATCTCAACTGCCAGTGCATAAGAAAAACCATAAGTATGTTAAATCCAATGTTGAACAGTTTGGGTTGGAAAAGACGTGACAGTTCATGTCAATCCACCCCCCTGCCATGGGCAGGGACACCTTCCACTATTCCAGGTTGCTCCAAGCCCCATCCAACCCAGCCTTGGACACATCCAGGGATGGGGCAGCCACAGCTGCTCTGGGCAGTCTGTGCCAGGGCCTCACCACCCTCACGGGGCAGAATTTCTCCCTAACATCTAATCTAAATCTCTCTTCTGTTAGTTTAAAACCATTCCCTCTTGTCCTATCACTACATGCCCATGTAAAAGTCACTCAGGGAGTGTGAGAAAGACATGCCTTCAAGCAAGACTTTGCTCCTGACCCCAGAAAACAACAGTGTGAGCCTCCAATAAAAGACATGAGTTTAAGAAGYGTTTTGACAATGCTCTCAGGCACATGCTGGGATTCTTAGGGTGTCCTGCACAGGCCCAGGAGGTGGASTCGATGATCCTTGTGGTCCCTTCCAAGTCAGAGTATTCTGTGATGGGACATGTTTTTTCATACATGAAGTCATGAGTCTCTGCCATAAACTATAAACTCCGTTCAACAGCACAACTACAGAACAAGGTTTTCCTCTGAAAACATTTTCCATCTAAATATGAAGAAACAATTTGACATCTATGACATACTTACTTCAGTTTATCAGAATTAATTACATCCAACTCACATTCCCTACAGCCCTTTTGAACTGCTCATTTAAAATTCTAAAGTAAATTAAGAAAGACTAGCAACTGAGTAACACAACGAAAAAAAAAGGTTTAGGAAAAAAGGACATATATGTTGCAATTGGAAAAAGCAGATAATGCCACTTATACATGATACAAGATGTCAAACGCTTCTCCCTTCCTTGATATCAAACTCTTTTTGAACTTACAAACAGGTACTTTCTACACACAAAACACTGAAACAAAGTTCACTGACACTTCAAAAGCTATGAAAATTCAGCAKCTATTAAGCAACAGGAATTCATGAGTAAAAAAAAAAAAAGAATGCTACTCCATCAAGTAATATCCAAGCTTTTACTGCAGGTATCAAATAAGAGTATGTTCATCATTTATTCTAGAACACTCAATTATTCAAAAACTGTTCAGGAAGAAACACAGAGTAAATAATTTTTCAAACATTCTCKCACCAACAATAGTTCCACATTTTCACATGGTATCAGCCAGAAACTCTTCACTTCTACCTTTTCATTCTGACATCTCCTATGTTTGAAAAATTATATTCACTAGTGTACTGGTACATTTGGCAGCACAAAGCTTCAATACAAAATTTTGATACTGAAACAACGTTCTTTCAAAATCAAAGGTTTTAATGCCACTCCTCTTTTTACAGGATTATCCGATGTATAAGAGCAGTTACCTTARAAGAGAATGTGATTGAAGCCAAAATAATTATTTACATGAACAAAATTAGCATAAATGTCTTCAAGGGAACTTAGGCTTTAATCTTGTTGTTGATTATTTCACTATTGCTAGTGCTTAAACATTTACATTACTCATTTAGCTGCTTTAAACATTAGTCTAGCCAAAATAGTACAAGAGTACAACCYCCAGACTAAGCAGCAGCTTTTAAAAGGCAATGGAATTTAAGAAATCAGTTGTAATTTCTGTTTGGTATTAGCACTTTCTAGACAACAGGTAAAAAGAAAAAAAAWATTTTTTTAGTACAGACAAACCATGGACAGGAATGTAGGCTACAGGAGCAGCAGAGACAGGACAACTCATCCATCCCACCACACTGACCAATTCTGGCACTGGAAGATGCCCCAGTTTGCAGCACACGTTCCTGCACCAACTGATAAAACTGCTGAAAGCTCTTGTCTACAAGTGATCAACCAGGGTTTTCAGCTTAACACATTCTAAAAAAATACCTGTAAAACTTCTTTCAAGCCTGTTCTACGTATGTGCAGCACATACTAGAGGAATGCAAATCTTTCTTCCTTTGAACAGCAATATTTCCCAGCCTTCACAAGGCAGACTTGATTATTTTCAGTCTTACTCCCACCCTAGGGCAAAGATTAGATGTATGTGACATTTTGTACTTAGCATTAGTCTTCAGAAAAATGCCTYGGAAATCAATGTTTAATAAAAGATGCCAAATAATTATCAGTCAGTTTAACAGTGCTCAACACCATGAGATTATGTTCTGCATTAAGGACGTATGAGTRTCATCTCTGCCTGTTACCATGGAAAGTCACTCTGTACAGTCCTTAAGTTTATTGCTCCAGGAGTGCCAGAACAAGGCACTTTATTCCCAGATCCCTGCTCTTCAAGACAGGCTGGGATGACTGTGCCACTGCCTCCAGTCTCCCAGCATAACAAGAGATCACTGACAAAGCTGGGAGACAGACTGGGAATTAGGAAGGGTGGGATGAAGGGCGCATGCTAAGCCATGCCTGCAATGATACACCCCTCACTGGGAATTYCCAGACCATGTCTACAACCTCAAGAACCAAAGGGATTTATTCCTGGATTTAAAAGCAGAACACTGAGAGAGGCCAAGTGTTACCTCTCTGCACCTGACAAGATCCAAGAAGATCATAGGATCATAAGGACATATCCACACACAAATCACTGCAAGAAAAAAAACATTTTATGCAGCCCAGACAACAAACTTCTTTAATCTTGTTGACAAGAGGCAGCTTGATTGAAGTTTATCGTTTACCACCCCAGGATGAAGATAAAAACATAGAACAGGGTGCTCTAACTTCAGTAAAAACAGTTCACCAAGGTAAAATGTACAGGCTGGAAACGGGGCTTAACACAGGCAGTGTTTGTGCACATTTCATACAGTCTCAGAGAGGTTTGTGTTGGAAGGGACTTTAAAGACCATCTTGTTCCAACTGCTGCATCTATAGGGGACACCTTCCAGGACAGGGACACCTTCCACTATCCCAGGTTGCTCCAAGCCCTGTCCAACRTGGCCTTGGACATTTCCAGGGATGGGGCAGCCACAGCTGCTCTGGGCAACCTGTGCCAGGGCCTTAGCACCCTCAGAGCCAAGAATTTCTTCCCAATATCCCATCTAATGMTGCTCTCTGTCAGTGGGAAGCCATTCCCCCTTGTCCCTGACTCCAGGCCCTTGCCTGAAGTTGCTCTCCAGCTCTCTTGGAGCCCTTCAACCACTGGAAGTGGCTCGAAGGTCTCCTGGGAGCCTTCTCTTCTCAAGGTGAACTCTCCCAGCCTGACTTTAGAGCAGAGGGGCTCCAGCCCTTGGTGTATCTTCATGGCTTCCTCTGGACCCACTCTAACAGGCCCATGTCTTTCCTGTGCTGAGAACCCCAAACCTGGAAACACTATTCCAAGTGAAGTCTCATGATGGCAGAGGGGGAATTTTGGGCTTATCCTTTGACATGAATCCCAAGCCAACCATTCTTCATCAGCCTGCAGCTCACCAGCAGCTTCCCCCATGGGAGACACAGCACAAACTGCATGTGCTCTGCACAAAATGCCAAAAAGCACAGACAACACTGGGGGAACAAAAATCATGGATTGCACATGGGCACCCAAAGCCAGGACACCTACTGACAGTCTTTTTACCAGGCTTAATATTATTTTTTTAAATATGTTATGCATGTAATGTGTGAGAGTTTCAGAGCTCTTTAATCCTTTAGTTTTAACTTGCACGTTACAAGGAACTCCATGCACAGGGAAGTTAAAAGAAACCTGAATCATGCTGTTTCCCTAACAAAGGACTGGGTTAGCTGCAAAACATGTTTCCAGGTCAGTTGTTTTCTTGCTGCTTCTCTATTTATGGATATTAATTTTGTGCTCTGGGCAGAGCTGTAGACCGCAGGGGAGTGACACAGGGATTGGACTGGACCACAGCAAGGACTCTGGGCACACGGTGGCACTCACCCCACCACATCAGCCAAGGAAAAAGGTGTCACATCAAGTGTCCCAGTGCAGCAGGGGGCCAAAAAAACAGCGCCTGCAACTTAAACTGAGTTTTCTTCCCCACAGAGGCCCACTCTAAGGCTGTCCCAGAGAGGGAGCATGGCAGTAGCAAGCTAAACTAGAAGTACCCGGTGTTTGTGACTTAAGTGTCACTGACAGTCTGCATTTCCATGGTGGAGACTTCCAGAATTTTGGCATCTGTGTYTCATCACTGCAATGTTTTAGGAAGAACAAGCTGCTGGACTTCTAAGAATATGAAAGTGTTACATTTCACTTTTACAGTCACATTTGTGCTTTTCTCCTACTAAAATATGAGCASATTTGAAGAACTTCAATCTAACAGTTGATGCACCTTGACTTCCCACCAGTCTTCTGAGTTCTGGAAGCATTCCTAAGGACCTGGCATGCAACTGGCTGTCAGGGATCTCTAACAAAAGACTGACTCAAACTGTTCCCTTCCAGAGCAGTTCCTCATGTTATTCAATATCCAGTTACTGTATGTTTAAAAAAAAAGAAGAAACAAAAAACCACACCAACAACGAAACACACCACCARCCACACATGGTGTAAAATCTGAGTGCCATCACCACTTGGGTGTGTGGGCAGAGTGTTTGCCATCACAGAATATTAGACATTTTTCAGCCACATTGTGCAGAAATGGGACTTACCACCTTCGTATTCAAGAAACCACAATACAACCCAGAGTTTGACAGAACAGGCTAGGAAAACACCCAGAAGACTTTGAATAGGACAAGAGGAGAGCAAGAGAGAGGGAAGATGCTGGCCTGACCAGACACAGGTCAGGACACGTGGCTTGCATTACCTTGCACATGGAATCACAGAATCACTAAGGTTGGAAAATACCTCTAAGGTCATCAAGTCAACTGCTAAGACAGGCTCTCCGTGATCACAGCTGAATCACGTCCCCAGGTGACACATCTACATGCCTTTTTACACACATTCCAGGGATGCTGACTCCACCACYGCCRTGGGCAGCCYGTGCCAGTGCTTGACCACCATTCCAGTGAATAAATTTTTCCTACTATTCCATCTAAACACACTCTGGCACAACTTGAGGCCATTTCCTCTGGTCTTGWCACTTGTTGTCTGAGAGAAGAGACCAGTCCCTACCTGGTTCCAATCTACTGTTAGGGAGTTGTAGAGAGCAATAAAGACCCCCCTGGGCAAAAGCCACATCAGAGGGCAACTGGACCAAAACTTGTGAGTATATCAAGACACCGATTCAAGACTTGTGAGTATATCAGTTCACTGACTACATCAGATAGTTTTGATGTATTCCCCTGCAAAGGCTGAGATGTTGGGAGGTAATTCATATATTAATTTTCATTAGCCTTTTTGAGTTCAGATAAAAAAATGATAAATAGCTTTTTAGATAATGTAACATTATTTGTTGAGTATTCAAGTTCTTCCTGATAGCMAAAGAAAACAAGACAAATGAGAGCTGAAATACTTACACCTATTTTATCTACTAAGTTATTTACACAAAGTGGCCCCAAARAATCTCCCAGCAAGACAAATCTGAAACTACTTAGAGGGGAAGAATTAAAGAGTAAGTGATGAAAGTTCTCAGTCATAGAATCCCAGACTGGTTTGGGTTGGAAGGGACCTTAAAGCTCATTTTATTCTACCCCTCTGCCATGGGCAGGGACACTTTCCACTATCCCAGGTTGCTCCAAGCCCTGTCCAGCCTTGGCCTTGAACACTTCCAGGGATGGGGCAGCCACAGCTTCACTGGGCAGCCTGTGCATATAGAACCCCACCCAACTTTGGTACCTCTTGCAAATCAGCACCACATTGAAGCAGAGGGAAAACAGGGAAGGACAATGGCAACACATGGCTCAGGGAGCTTAGAGATATACCCTAAAGAGCTGCTCAGTCTCAAAGAACAAATCAGTGTTACACTGTGCAAATACAAGGGGGAAAGGGAAAAAGGGAAACAATTATCAGTTCCAGAAGGAAGCATTGTACAGAACCAAAGGCAAGAGATAGTGTATGCTTTTCAGGCAGAATTGATACACTCTGCAAATGTTGGCAGAGCAAGCACACTGGATTAGCCCCAAGCACATCTATTCTTCTACAGCCTTCCTAAAAGCCTATCTGGGTGGCCCCATGAGGAGGGCAGAGCTGCCAGCCCTCCAAATGCACCACAGAAAGGTGGCAGCCAGGCAGCACCCACTGCCAACCAGCCACAAGCTGCAGCGGAAGGGTGAAAAATCCAACAGACACCAACCTTCACCTGGGACATGGGACACTTGTCTTTGATTTTGCTGGAGACCAGAGAGTTGTGTTTCCCTTGCTCTGCTGTATTTCTACSCTAGGCAAAAGTGGAGCCGCCCAAGATGCCTGCTGACACCCTCCCCATCCCACAGGGCACACACATACCTGACCAGCACCACATCCTACCTTTGTCTCTGCTGCTCCCCACACCTAGAGCAGCACGTGCATAAGGCCCAAGGATGAAGTCCCCAAGATTTTAAAACCCGCAGCAGATTACCAAAGAGACAAGCACTGCTTCTGCACAGAATGTGGTGCACCTGCTCCAGCAAGAGGGTGGAAAATCCCTATTCCCCTGGCACACTGGCCCAGAGGAGCAAATAATTCGAGATATAACATTTGCTTTAGGTTCAGTACAACAAAACCACAGAGAGAAAGAGCCATTAAATGCCATCAAGACTACTTAGGAGATCTCAGCCACAGAAGCAAAGAGCATAACAGTTCATATGCAAAAAAACCCACAACCATGTTGAGTGGAATTTGGATTATGAACCTACTTTCATGACCTTTTACTGTGTTATTTTTAGACTGAAGTTTTTATTCTGGACAAAGTACTGAACACAAGGTATTATACATATGCATGTATTTTTTATATATGCACATACTGCATGCATTTTCTGGGAAGTAAATAAGCAGCTACTGATTCAGAAATACAGGGAGTTGGATCTTCTTTCAAAGATAACCTGTGCACTGTGAACATGCAGGATACAAGAAACCAAGAGTTAGCTCTAGATTAAATCCTCCAATAAAAACACCAGCAGCCTCCTAAAATAGATCTAAAAGTCATTTATTCAAAAGTACCCCACTGTGCACACATTAAAGTAGTACTAGCAACGCTTCCAGGACAACTGCTAGAGCAAGACATGTTTGTATGCATTTKAAGTACTCCTGGATACAAAAATACTCATTAATGCAATTCATACCACTTTTGTATTATTTTCTATTTTTAAAATTTATGTCCAATTTGGACTACAGCAACATACCAAACCTAGGCAAGAAAACACTAGAAGACAGCAAGGAAGGTCTGTGACCCAGSGAGAAGCACAAATATCCAAACCGAAGCYGTAAGTAATGCTGAGGGGCTCTGCWATACTGAAAGTTACCAGGAGAAAAATTCCTTTCCCTACTTTCTATCACTGCACTCTRAAAGCTATGACCTTCAAAATATTGGCTTTTTTTTCCTTTAGCATTCAAAACAGCCAGCTTCAGCCAAGCTGTCCTACAGATCAGGTGATACTCTGGCAAGRCAGCAACAGTCAATAGCCATATTCCTCAACAGAGCTTTTATTACAGTAATCAAATGTGGTACTTCTAGTCCCTTCCATATTCACTGAAAGCCATCAACAGCAGTTACCTAGAAAATGTTCTCACAGCTATCAGGGAACCTCGCTTAACTCTGGAAACCAAACTTTAAAAGAAAGCAAATTTACTGAACAAGGAATTTAGGAAAATCCATACTGAAAGGAGAACAAGCCACAACTCTTCTTGGGGTTAGCCTGTGCAGGGCCAGAAGTTGGACTCAATARTCCTTGTGGGTCACTTCCAACTATGGATATTCTATAAACTCTGAACTCAAAAAAGGCTTCTGCTGAAAGCCAGCAAGGGCATCACAGATGCTGAGAGAAGCTGTGGATGATCATACCCAGTTTGGGCAAACTGGCCTCAGAAATGTCATGGCTCACCTTCAGCTGAGTTGCTGACTGAAACCTGACTGAAGCCCACATGAAGAGCATGGTTCTGTCTGACAAAAAGTGCACAAGGAGGCCAAAGGAGATGGAAAATAAGCAGTGGGGTTAGGAATACTGTCTGGTAGTGCTGGGTATTATCTGGACTGCAAAAAAAGCCAGCCACCCATCATGATCTGATACACAGTGAGGGAAGGACAAGCTGAACAAAAGCTATGGTTACAGGAACAGTAGCTGTATTTATTTAAGCTGTATTTACTGAACTTGTATTATATCTATCTATTATATATATTAATGTTTAWAAATCTACAAAATACAATTTATATACCATCTTATATAACTGGGATGTGCCAGGACCGGCAGGACAGGACGAGCCTCCGGCAGCGAGCACCCGCAGCCGGGCGGTCCCGGCCCCGCTCGGTACCACGGAGAGCTCCCTCCCTCTCTTCCTCCCCTTCCT
The DNA here is from genome assembly GCF_030028575.1 of Malurus melanocephalus. Taxonomy (NCBI): domain Eukaryota; kingdom Metazoa; phylum Chordata; class Aves; order Passeriformes; family Maluridae; genus Malurus; species Malurus melanocephalus. The sequence continues at coordinate 881,078 of NW_026623252.1, forward strand.
AAAATGGAAAACCGAAAGTTTGCCACCAACCAGTCGTTTTCTCTTCCAAGCAGGGGGAAAAAAAAAAAAAAAAAAAAAAAAAACCAAACCACCTCACAGACTGTATCTAATGAATTTGTACGCAGAAAAAGTTCCCTTGACAGCACAGAAGTTACATGCACAAAGAACGATGCTGCCATCCAAAAATATAAATAAATTACCATCTTGGCAATAAACACAAGCCAAAGCCCAAAAGAACTATTTCATTTCCAGGCAAGTTCATTCACAGATCTTATTAATAGTGAACCTGATTCCTTTAGGAACTCAGGAGAAGCAGAAGGAAAAGCATATAAGAAGATTAGGTTAATACTATATTTAAGCATATGTAAGGACAGTGAATGAAATAGTGATTATTCACTCACATAATTCAAGAAAAACAACCACTTACTAAGAATAGCTTTCAGGGGATAAGAGAAGATAAACTAGGCTGCAACAGGGGAAAAAAAACGACAGAGCTACAGTAGTACTCACTATCCCTCATTATCCACTTTCGTCAGCAGTGAGGTCTGTGGAAATCAACTTTGACATAAAAGCATCAAACAGGGACAAACTACCCAAAGGCTTTTAGACTAATGCACCCTTTCCACTCACTGGGAAGCTTTACTAACTCATTATCATTCTCGTGGAAAACAGCAGTTGTGTTTAACATAACAGATTTTAGCAAGAGTTTCAAAGACACGAGAAAAAACAGATTTTGCAGATTTGATGGAAGGACATGACAGTCCTTGTGAAATGGGGAGGGGGTTGGGTTACTGGGCTTGAGTTCCCACCAGTTTGAGTATGTACGGTAGATTATGGAGTGAAGACAGGATTTTTCTCCACTTTCACAAAAGCTTTTTCTGGGAGACTTCACCCCTTTGCCTGTACTTTGCCAAAAGCACAGGCCCACACTCCCTACCAGACCTCCCTGTTTTTGCCTGCATCAGCTGTGCTTTTCTGTCTCACATTCTTGAGAGCTGCTAACTCAGCRAAGGGTCCCAATTTAGCTTCTGATTAATCAGAGTCTGAACACTCATTAGCGACAGAAGCACAATCCAATCACAAACTTAGAGGCAGTGGACATGCTCTTAAAGCACATCTCTGCACTCATCCTCCTCCAAAGGGAGCCCGTGCACACTCTCCCACCTCCATCCCAGCTCAAGAACAGAGGCGGAGACGTGCAAGAGATTGTCACGAATCATGGAATCTTAAGTTTGGAAAAAAACCTCTAAGACCATCGAGTCTAACCAGGTCCATCACCAAACCATGTCCTTATTTGCCACATCTACATATTTTTTGAACACTCAGAAGCATGTTCCCAACTCCCCAATTAAAATGCTAGTGTACACACCCAACCCACAACTGCCAAGATCACTGGTTTGAGTTAAGCATTAATTTCCAGCTCCTCTTTGYTATCAAAACACAGTATCACATGACATTGAACTTCAGAACACCACTTGGCACTGGTGAGCAGCAGGAGATAAAAAGCATCTGTAAAAATATCACTACAAGAAAGTCTGTATAATACACATTAAATCCCAAGAAAGCCTATCTGCTCGCTGGCTTCGCTGGCTCTAAGAGTGCTTCTAACCAAGAGATCCAGAGAAGACATCAAAGCCACCASGGCTGAGAAAATACAAGCATTATGCTACACAGCTGCTCTGAAAAGTTTACAGGTAAAAAAACCCAGGAATATGCTCTAGTTTAGCTGGAAAAGATGACTCTGGTTTAACAGAGAATATGACTGTGCAGTTGCCTGTGGCTCCACATCTGTGAACCAACACCCAGACTCTGCAGACTCCACAGGCAACAAGTCCAAGGAGGTGCAAACCTGCACAGAATCAGCATCCAAAAGGGGCTGTTCAGCCAGCTGACAAGTTTTAGCTACTAAAACTACCAAAATTTAAGGGAGAAAAATGCTATTTGTCTTCCAGACTCAGAAGATACCCCGAAGAAGACAGCTCCTACTTCCCACCCCTTGGTAATTTCCACACTGTGGCAAACACAGTTGTTACAAAGTGCTTTCCAGGTGTAAACTTTATCAAAGGYTATCAGGGTTATAAAAGTGAGTAAGCATCCAACAAAAGAGAAATTATCTTCTCTTCCTTTGATCTCCCAGTGTGAGCTATTCATGCCTGTTAAGAGCAAGCTTTAAAACCTGGGCAGTGGAGAAGGGATATAACCCTGGTTCCCCCACAGAGCCAGCTTTATTACAAGTTTCTCCCAAACAAAGCACAGTTCAGCCATCRGCTTATATTAATTCTTCTCATTTTTCAGAGATTTAAATATGCCAGCACTGATATTTTATCTTTAGCTGTGAAAAACATGGCAAGTCTAAGGCCAAAAGCAGCACTGAAATGCGTTATCTTAGTCTGGTTTTGATCAGAATGCATTTTTTTCTTCCTATCCTGTGGACCACAAGACTCCACCATCTAGAGGGCTTTATTCTTCCCTCAGACCAAGCCTACATAGGTATTTTCCTTCTGTACTCTCCCAAGTTCCTAGTAATTTCTGCTGTATAAATTTCCTGATCTATGGTCTGGACTTTGGTGTTTATATTATCCCTAACTGGAGTCTTTTGCTAGAGTTGGCCACACTTATTTTCTACCTAATCTGCAAATTTTATTAATGAAAACTTAGACCTAATCATGCCTTTTAATTAAAGATCCGACTATGCTCTTACTGGGAGACATTTAAACAGTTTTAGGGTTGTTTTATTAAGTGCTCAGTATCCGTGCTCAGTATTTGAGGTGAAAAATTAAAGCTCATTTTGATACAGAATGGCCTTTGTAAACAAAGTTTTTTAAAATCTGTATCTAAAGAAAGAAGTCAAAGGTATTTTTCCCCTCTAATAGTTTTCCAGCAGACCATGCACAAATCTTAGAGCACAAACCCAACAAGGAAAAAGGCAGTGAAAGCTTAAACTTAAAGGCTCATTTGCTAATAAAGTTGAAGAGCTGAGTAAATCAGCCTAAATAAAAAAACCAACCTCATTTTAGACACATTGAACAACTTCAGCAGAAGCCCTTCAGAATGGCAGAGGCAGGTACTAATTATCTCTGCAAATCTCAAAACCTACACATACTAAATGCAAAAAATATACTCCTAGTTGAGCCTGCCTCACAATTCCCATGGTAAAAACTTCATTTTCACATTACAGGTGACAAATGAAAGAAACTAGTGTTTTACATACCTGCTTGTTCTCTTTATGATCAAATTTTAAACAGTTCATCTCTTTCCAGAGTTGATACAACAAAATTAATAGCAGAAAGGAGGAGCCATTGGTAAACTGAGCTTGGAACAAAGATAAATTGACATCGGTATAGTCCTCACACATAATTTTACCCAAGGCCCATTACAAAATTGTTTATGCTAYTTGAAAGTATCATATTAACAAAAGAACCAGGCAGCAAAGTAATCAGAGACTACCTTCTGCTATGCAGCACCAAGCTCACCCCCAAATGAGGAAGATTTGTACTTTAAATTCAAAATATGGTATATTCCTCACATGTTTTCTCCAAATGAGGATACTCAGGAAACTCACCATCTTACCTAGGTCCAAGAACTCCATTCTGTTAAAATCTCTTTAAAACAAACTAAATCAAAAAGCTCCTCTGCAATCCACTGAGCAGCCCCTCCTTTTGCATCTCTGCCAAAAGCACACTGCATGGAAAAATCCTGGCCCCGGTGCTTTCTTGCACCTATAAAAGGACATTATCCTAAACAAATGCAAGAGCTTTAACAGGAAAATTTCAAATCTTCACTCATCTCCCCCTAGGGCAGGGTGAGGGACTGTACCCAAACCTTTTGTTTTCCTCTATCATCCATGAGGATGCAAGAGTGCTCACTAGATCACTCCTCTCCACTTTCACAAAGCAAAACAAGGGATACTCAAGAAAATAAGGACCTACCTCCTACTGAAGCTAATCATGAAACTTGATTTCCTGTTTGCCTTACTAGCACAGAGATTCTCTGATGTCCAATAATATTTGCACTMTGACAACAGCTCTTCTTTCAGCAAAGCACTCATGTGAGAATTCCCTGTCACAGATTTCTGTGTTCATGMAACTTCTCAGCACTAACCTGTGACATACCCATCCTCCTGTCAAATCTGACAGACTTTTCAAGGTGTTGACCAATTTCATTCAGGAGCACTAACAGTGTGATGCCATGCAGTGGGAAATCAAGCTTAGAAGCAGAGGAAGATTGCCAGAGTTCCAAAAAAAGACATTTTTTATGAAGCAATCCTGATTCAAAAGCACAGACAACTCTCCTCATTTCAGGAGACAGAAACACAAAGAGACCCAACCCTGGAGCAACAGGGAAGACATTTCTCTACAGGAGAAACAAAGCACACTTCCCATCCAAGATCGTGAATTTTAAAAGATAATTAAAAAATAAAAAATTCAAATAAAATGTAAAAAAAGAAGACAATCCACAAAGATGTAAGACCATAACACTGTACACAGGAGAAGAAGCTTCTGGCCTCAGAGCTCCCTGGCACTTYCACAGATGCTCAGTATCACACAGAAAAAAAAGCTCAGTAACAACCAACTTCCACCAACACACACAATTAAGGAAACAGCCCGATATTCCCAAACCCCTCTAACCAGGCGATACTCACAGAGGACAGCTCTGGAATGAGGTTATTTCCTATTCCCTGGCTGTGCTGGCAGCRGGCTGGCCCTACATATGCAAGGGGACAGCACTGAGTCACAGCCCTGGGCAGCCAGCACTGAGTCAGCCCTGCATTCCCGCCGGGAACACAGGCTCAAGGTAACCCCGGCAGCTTTTGTGGAGGTGATGGATTCCCTTGGCTCGGGGACTCGGGGACGGACACACACTGCAGCTGACCCGGAGGCAGAGAACAGAAAAAGATCCCAAATCCCTTTGCAGCCAGGCATTCTTGAGAGAACGACTGTCCTGAGCATCCTCTGAGCTCGGCTCTCACAGTAATAGCAGTTATATGGGTTTCTTTGGGTTTTTTAACCTTAATTATGACTTAAATGCACACATGTGCTGCTGCTTTGGTCAGCTACAGTCCCAAATAGCTCCTGCTAGCTCCCAGAGACTGCTGATGGCCTCTTCAAGGACTTAAATTGCAAAAACAACTATTCTCGTATCTACCATAAAAAAAAACATTCATTAAAAGGATTTTWAAATGTTGAACAGCAGGAAAGAGMAAAAAAAAAACAGCCACACTGTCTCCAAACAGGAAAGAAACTTGCTTTAAAGCGTCATTTCACTTGCTTACATAATCATTTCACCAGCTCTTTTTTTTTTTTTTTTGTCAGGCAGCATTTCTATCATAAGGGTATTTCCTTTAAAACCAAGAAACATAAATAATAGCTTCCACTGATAAAYACAGCCAAAACCCACAGTTTCAATCTTTGGTACTTAAATATAAGCTGAAATCCACGCTGCACCAGCTGGATGGCCCGAGTTTCAAAGCTGCCAAGTATCTACTGGTTTCAGAAGTCGCAGAAACAGCACTGAGAGCTCTGGTCTCTCTTCATCAGACCTACTCCTCAGGCATCCAAGAAAAGACCCTCTGAGTACTGCATCTCCACAATTTCAAACACAAGCAGCATCAGCCTAACAAGACAATCACTGCAAGCACTCGGAAACAACCCATTTCAGCCTCACCCGAAACCATCCTGGCACCTCAAAGCACCAACACACTCAACCCAGCCCTGAAACATTCCCCACTTGAGGTACAATCAGCAGTGCCATCCCCAAAAGCTCCTCAAGCCACAGGAGACACTTCAACAACACTGATGCTGAGTTGCTGACAGGGCACGTTACACTCATGGTCTGTCCCACGGCTCTCTCACTGCAGTGTTTGCCATCACCCTGTTTAGCAGGAACCTTTTGTTCCCACACAGGATCTCTGACCAGGCGACTGGGAACAACCAGAGGCAGCAGTCTGGGGTTTTTGGCAAGCGTAGGCATGAGTTTGCCAGGGAGTAGCAGAGCTTGACCTGGTCTCTGTCCCATACTGCCTCTGAGCTAATAAGCCCAGCCATTTAGGTTTTACTCACTTAAACCAAAACACKGATGGCTTTTAAAAGAGAAGAAAGTTCCATTTAGCTATAATAAAAGTATTCCAAAAGACCTTTGTGCTCATAGCAAGCCAGAGGCCTGCCACTGAGGGCTTATGGAACTGCATTTCCATTTCCAAAACACATACAGCCCACAAAAGGGCACTAAACTTCCAACTGAGCAGACAAATGTGGGTAACAGGGGCAGTATCAAAGTGAGCTGAGGTCTGCGAGCACAGTGTGAGCAAAGATATGAGACACCTCCTGTTTCAAAAACTGAGCGCAGTGCACTCTCTGGTAYCTTCTCAGAAAACAAATGCTCATAGAGCCAACATTCCTCCTGCTGAAAAAGTTGGCTGTTTTGTCTCTCTCAAGCTGAAGAGCCAGTGCTCTTGAACATCAGCAACACAGAGATGCCTCGGCCAGCATGCTGGCTGCTGAAAACAAACTTCAACAAGCCYGAGAGGCTGGGCTCATCCGTCACAYTCTGATAAACCACRCAGCAAAACGTGAGAAAACTCCTCRTGCCATCCTTCTTCCTAACTCCTGAAAGCAAGAACGGTGTGCTCATGCAGATGCACCCCAGGAAACTTGGGGAAGGCATCTCAGGAAGGAGCAGCACCAMCAGGATCACTCCTGAGCTGCTCTGTCCCTGTGTCACAGAAAGCTGTGGAATCAGAGCACAGATAAACAGAGCTCTGCACTGAATTCACAGAGGGGAGTGCATCAGAACAGGGGCCCATTGCTGTCCCTCTCCATGTGAGCACGGATTTCATGGGAATACCAGGACTGCTCGACCGTGGGCTGCCAGAAGAGCAGTGGGAAGCTTTTCTGTGCAGCTGAACAGCGAGGGTTACTGTGCTTTGCCTCTGGTCGGTGCACACAACTACACGGCGTAAGGGCCAAGAAACATAGTCCACTGCAGAAGGAAAAAAAAACGTWAGAAGATTTGGCAAAACCCCCAAAGGCATCTATCTTGGACATCCCAAAAGTAACAACAGTCATTCAAGACTTGACTTGTTTATACTACGAGACTCATTACACAGAGGCCTGCCTATTTTTAGAGGTGCATATCACTACAATTGAGTGCTAGATAAACCCAAACAATTATTTTAAAAGGGTATTCCATCACTAATTATTCTAAACATCTTGCACGTCCAGAAAGGTTGGCCTGCTGCSACTCTCCAGCATAAAACAGCTCCGAGAACGTCTTCACTCTCAMTGGTGATGGAGAACTCACAGAGCAAGCAGGATGCCTGTGGATCCCAACAGCTCCAGTAAGCTTACCACCACTTGGACAGAATAAAAAACAAAATAACAAATGAGACCCTAGTCTTGTTTATGCTAAAAAATACATGCAGTTGGTTTTCTTGTTAACATACCACCAAAAAAAAAGTTCTAAGAATTAAAAACAAAACAAAAAAAAAAA
>NW_026623252.1:890146-960091 GCF_030028575.1 Malurus melanocephalus
CGGGGCGGGGCCACAGTGCACGGTGCGCCCTCCCCGCCGCAGGGCCGCACCCCCACAGCCGGGCCGGGCCGGCACCAGCCCGCASCACCGCCACCGCCGGGACAACGCCCCAGCTCGCCACCGGACACCCAGCACCCTCCACGGGCCCGAGGACTGAGCCTCTACCATTCCAGCGTCATCCTGGATGCGCTGGCCGGGTCCGAGTGCATCCCACCGCGCCAAAATGAGAAGGCCAGACAGTGTTTTCCAGAAAGCAGTGGGAGATCTCCACCCAAACACCATCGGCAAAGTTCATCASTGCTTCCACCACGTGTATGGCTCTATGTGTGTTAGGGCTTCAGCCTCCTAAAGAACAGGGATCCTAAAAGGATTGAATAATTGCATTAAAGCTTGGCTGTTTGTGACGGCAGGCTTAGAACAAAAGCATGTGGTTACCTGGGGAGCAGGTTTGTGACTTGCATTTTGTTCTTGACATAACAATCACAGAATCCCAGAATGGGTTGGGTTGGAAGGGACCTTACAGCTCATCCCATTCCACACCCTGCCATGGGCAAGGACACTTTCCACCATCCCAGATTGCTCTAAGCCCTGTCCAGCCTGGCCTGGAACACTTCAGGTGTTCCAACACTACAGCTTCTCTGGACAACCTGYGCCAGGGCCTCAGCACCCTCACAGACAGGAATTTCATCCCAATATCCAATCTCAACCAATACTCACTGTCAGTTTAAAACCACTTCAGGTCACTGCAGTTTAAAGACTTCTGCAGGTCCTGAACCACGCTCAGCCCATGGGATTCTGCAGGACACAGGGGAATGCAATGCTGACCTTGCTCTTCACAGTTTTTGAGGGTTTTCAGGCTTGCATCCTGGTATCACTCCTCATCTCCATCCTTCAGAGCATGTTCATCATGTCCCAAAATCTCATTCTGGACCACAGATGACCACAAACATCAACAGGTCAAACAGAAATCTTAACTTTCCCAGCTTTGTSCCTTTGAGGTTACCTGACCACCCTTTCAGTCAAGGAATTTTCCYTAATATCCAATCAAAACCTCCCYTTGTACTGCTTGAGGCCATTTTCTCTGGTCCTGGTGTTGACAAGTGTTGCTGCATCAACCACCTTGGTATTACTAAAACTTGGCACTGAGAACTCTGTGTGCGTTCTCACCTCTCTCCAGAGCGTTTGGGTGGTCACACCCACATCACCATGTCCCTTCAGCACCCAGCACAGGCTCCAGGTGCAGCWCTGAGTGGCTCTGGCTTCTTCCTTCTCTCCTGTTCCTGATGGGGTAAGGATCCATGCAGGCATTCACACGGAGGAGGGCAAAAAGGACCAGTGCTGGAAACAACAATCTATTTTTACACTTCCTTCAGGCACAACCCTTCCCCTCTGCCCTGCTCGGGAGCAGCAGCGCCAGCAGGCAGGCTGCTCTTGGCTGCTGACGCCTTCACCTCTAGGAATGCCTGTCTGTGTTTTCTTATCCTATTTTATTTTAAGCTCAAGGACCTCAACACTGACTACTGCATTTTTCCCCTGCCTTAGGATCAGCAGTCAAGCCAGGAAACAAAACCACTTTCCTCCGTTCCACCTCTGTGACACTGGCCAAAGTGGTTGTGTCCCACCAGGATGTTGGGGAAATCACTGCTGGACACAATCCTGTGCCGTGAGCTCTGGGATGATCCTGCCTGAGCAGAGAGGTTGGACACGGTGATCCACTCTGCTCCCTTCCAGCCTGACCCACTCCAGGATTCTGTAAGATGTGGCAGGGAAAGGGTCATGTCTTCCCAGRCTCCTCATGGATCATCTGCTCCCTGCCACTCTGGGATGAAAGGGGCTCCCTCCCCAGACAGCACTGTCCTTGCTGAGCTGAGCCACTGTCACTCAGGTGCTGGTGCTTATGAAACATCACATTTTTCCAAATCGTTCAAACGTTGTGTGAGGGGGTTTTTTTGGCTTGGTTTGTTCTCTGTAAACTCACTTTAATAAATTAATGGCTCTTTAACAATGACTTTTTCATCAAAATCCTAGGAAATCWGAAATATTAGGCTGTCCCTCATAGAACTGAGCAAGGCACGTTTCAAATACCACAAGCCAAAGGCAGCTTCATGGTTTCCACACTCTGAGAGTGATTTTCCACCTCAGGGCAACCTGATTTGCAAACACTCTTGCTCCTTGGGGTCCCCACACATGCTGAATACAGCCCCGTGTGCTGGTCCTGGTGCCCAGCTCTGCAATATGGAATTTTCATCCACCATTCTGGAGACACACCTTGCATCTGGTGTGCCAGTTCATCCAGACCTACTTTTAGAGTCCTTAACCTCACCTGAGGATGTGGTGGATGCACTGCCAGACCCAGCACCTCCTCCACCATTCTGTGCCACCGACCCAACAGAATCTGCATTCCTGAAAAGCCCTGGCAGCAGATCCAGGCTTGGTAGTTTCTCCCTGCTGTCGCCGTAAGATCCTCAGTGGAGCAGCTGCCAAGCCTGGGGAATCTGCTTCCAAATCCATGCTGCAAAAAGAAGGAGGGAGGATTTAACCCATTCCTTGTGGAGTAGCAAGCTGGCAAAGGCAGGAGGAGGAACACCAAAAGATTTCTAAGAGGTACGTGTCATCCCACAGGAACACTCCTGCTCCCAAAGCTAAAGGGTTCATGAGACACGCAGGGCTGTTTTACCAGTGAAGTGGAAGGTGTTTAGCTGAACCATCRCATTGGTGAGCAGTGATTACAGTACCCAGGACAGCTGCAAATGCATTCAGGTGAATTGTATCCAAAACAGCTGTAAACACAGCCAGCTCCCCTCTGCCCAGAGCACCAGCACTGCTGGGAGCCGCCGGCAGSGCTCTGGGCCGTGGCGCCACGGATGTGGATGTGTTCATAAAGCCATCAGGCTGTCTGGACCTGCAGCCCTCGCAGCTGCAGCAGGCACTGATCCCCCCGTGGCTCCACTGCAGTGCTCTGAGCACTCCCCTCCTCCCTTCCCCGCCTGCAGAGAGCAGGGGGCCGGGAGCAGCAGCATCCCCCAGGGATGCCACTCTTGTTTGCCTCTCTTCTCACATGGGTTGGCTTCTGTCCATCAATCCCTCAAACAGTGCCTGCTAAAGCAGGACAAACCACACTTAAAATACAGATCAAGTGTTCAGCTGAGAACAGGTTGTCCATCCCCCTGGGCTGGCTGAGCTGGAACAAAGGGGTGCCTTCGCCAGGGTGATTATCTCTTCCTTCATCTCCTTCCCTTGGGAGGATATCCTGGCATCATCTACTTTTACCTGCTCGGGGGCCTGACATTTGTTCCCTTTCTAGCACCTTCCTGTTTGGGACATTTCTTTGTCTAAGCTTCCTCTCCTACTTGTGTTGCTGAAACCAAGTCCAGGGAGCATCAGACAAACAACATGTGTATGGAACTGTCAACATCCTCCGAAGCAAACTGCATCCTACATACTCTTAGAGCACACAGACCAGCTGCAAACCCCTGGTCATGGCTCAATCAGTCTCAAAAGGAACCTGCATTGCATTAAACCACAGAAATTCTCAATTTAAGAACACTAAGCATTGGTCCAAACCCCACTCCTCACTGCCCCGGGATGAGACTATCCGGGACAACTGCATGTGCCCAGATGTTTGGGGATGACAAGCCACAAGGAGCAGATACAGGCAGACCTGTGTGGTTCATGTACAAATCAGACTGAGTTCAAGCAGGGTCACCAACACACCCCATCTGGTACGAAACACCACTCGTTAAAGCAGAGAGAAACCCTTAGATTATTATTTTATGCATCCTACTTGGAAGCACACAGTCTGGAAAATCTCAGAGCATCCGGATGCAAAGGTCTAAATCTTAAAAATCTTGCTGCTGGCAAGGCACTGCATTTTGTTTGCACTATTTGACAGCTTCCTCGTAAGGAAACAATTGAATCAGTTAAGGAAAAGAAAGCCACCACAAAAATCCTTGTCCCCCTGTCAGCAAACTGCCACCCCTGATGCCACTCCCGGTTTGGGTTGCCAGAGCACCCGGTGAGGCATCAGGACTGGGCAGAGAGAAACCACAGAGCCACACACTGCTGCCTCTCCCAGAAAAAAACGTCTGAACAGGATTAAATTGCTCATCAAATTGAAAGCACAAAGCCAGGTTTAATGCCTCACACCGAAGCAACCGTGGTTAGGAGCACAATCAGCAGATCCCGGACAATTACCTCACTGGGAGGAGTCAGCATGCAGGGCATGGTTTTCCCTTGCAAGGAAATGGTGAGTATGGAGATAAGSGTGATCCAATTAACCGGACTTCATAAGGATTTCAAAATGCTATGTGGCAATGCTCTTAAGCACTTAAAGAATACCCAAAAGCTCCTAAAGAAACTGAGCTGCTATCGGATAAGAGGAAGAGCCCTCCTRGGATTAGTAACTGGTGAAAGGTCAGGAAGGATGAGCAGGCACAGGACTGCACCTCCCAAGAGAAGGTCATCCTACCTGACTGCTCTGAAAAGGCCAGGACACAGCCCTGTGACAGCACATCCACCAAGGACAGTGACATCACCAGACAAAGGAAAAAAGGCCATGGTGAAACCTGTGCTTCTGGGCAGAGACAAGGGGGGCTCTGCTCYGAGGCAAAGGCTGGATCAGGTGATTCACCTTTGCCCCTCTCTTGTGCAACACCTCAATGAATGGAGTTGCTGGTGCCAACTTCATCAGCTTCCAGAACCATCATGCAGCTCGAATTTGCATGTTGTGTTTCCTCAGGTTCCCTGAGGCTTCTCCTGCAGGAACCCACCATGGGCTGGTTTCAGAGGTAAATAAAGGGCAAGAGAAACCAGTATGAGTGTGGGAAATGTAAGGATCAGCCAGGAAAGAGGCCATCCGGACAGGGAAATAACCCCACCCAGRGAAAGAGCTGGCTGCACATGCTGAAGCATGCTAGAGTGGCAGAAGGTCAGAAGTGCAAAGTCTCTGCTCTGCCAGCAACATTCTGGGCCAGAAGGAGCAGGAGATACTGGAGTTTCAACTATTTGGAGCTCCCCGAGTGCTGTGTCAGCCCCACTGCCTACACTGGGACTGCTGAGGACCATCACCACGGCTGGAGGGGTTTGCTGGCACCTGCAGCCATGTCCCTGCTGCCCCAGGCTCACTCCTGTGGGCTGGATGTGACTGGTCACTATCGAGGTTGGGGCAGGGGGAGGAACACAGGTCTTTTTTGTGAGCTGCGAGAAAATTCCTCACCCACTCCCACACAGCAAATCTACAGATGGACCCCAAATGACCCAGAGGCTCAAAGCTCAGACTGACCAGTGGCTGTGGTGAAGAAATGCACAGGAAGGGAGTCAGTCCTGGTGTGCCTTAGCCAAGGAGCAGGGGAGACCAACCATGGTGCAGCAGAGATGCAACGCTCCCAATATTCCCATGCTCCTCACCTGCTGCCACTAGCACCCTAAGCACAGCATAAGAGGTGTAGCTCAAGGCTGGAGTCACACCAGACCATGACACAACCTAGGGCCTGCTCTCAGCTGGTGGAGGGGAGAAGCTGGGAATCATCTGAAGGAGCCCAGGGCAGCCCCCAGCCCCAGCAGCTGGGACAGGCCATCTGGACCCCAGCAGCCACAAGGTTTCCCCAGCAGCCACAAGGTTTCCCTAGCAGCCTGGGAGGCAGCCAGCTCCAGCCCAGCATGTGCCTCAGTGCCAGGGCTGACAGGGGCTCTGTTGGCAAAAGCCACCACATGTGCTTAGCTCCAGGGGAACAGAGCAAGCAATGGGCACACAAGGCAGTTCATGGCTTCAGAGTGTAAGCAAAAGTGCTCTCTACCTGGCAAAAGTTGTATTTTCCACCGGCGAAGGGGACTCGTATGAGGTCTGTAAGGAAAACTTTCCAGGGCAGACAAGGGAGCAAGCAGAAGGAATAAGGAGGGAGGCTCCATGCTCACAAGCCAAGGGATTTCCTTGGGTTAGACAGAGGGCTGGGACCAGGTCCCTGTGACTCACTGCGCCTTTCCSAGCTGTGCTGCTGCCCTGATGAAAACCCTGCTCCAGCAGGAACCAACCAACGAGCCATCACCAGTACCACAGAGAAACGTGGGAGCAGTAAGAGCAGGGATATTAAAAAATATCCCTGCACACCACCAACACTACCCATGAGCTGCTGGGAAGGGAGAATCCCCTTCCACCCACTGCTTTGAGTGTAGCTGAAAATATCCACCAGTACCACCAGATGGACAGGATACCCCAGCTCCTGCTTTCAGACACAGCCTTCAAAGGCAGAATCCCCAACAAGAAAGAGAACAGATCAAAAAAGTAGCCCCAAATTTCTCCAGTCCCGAGTCGTGGTGCATTTGCTGCTTACTCACTTCTTGCCAAGTCTGGAGCTGCGGGGTTGGGCCCCCGCCCTCCCCTCTGGTACAACTACTCCTTACAGCTTGGAAGCTATTTTTTTCCCACCCTGCTATCTAAAAAAGAAAAAAAAAGGCGTGAAAGCTTTTATCATCCTGAAAACATGCCAACTGCGAAGGCGACTCTGTGTCTCAGACGCCTGTTTCCTGGCAGATTTTAAGTCCTTTGCTCAACTGCTCGGATGGCGGGGGCAGGAGATGCCTGCAGCAGCAGGCTGTGAACTGGAGCTCTAAACACTCACATGTTTAACTGCTGCTACATTCCCGGGGGACCAACAATTGCAAACAGCGAGCTCAGAGCTACACACAAAGCCGAGTGACGATGGCGCCGGCCCATCCGAGGTGAAGGGAAGGCGTGAATGTGTTGTGCAGTGATGCTGTGCATGCACATCGAGGRCCACCAGCCTGGGTGCAGGAGGGACTGAAGGGGGTCATTGACCCAACACCTTCACCTGGGGACAGCTACCAGGCAGTAAAAAAGGAGGTCACCCTGCTCAACACATCCACTGGGTCAGTCACCCCTTCACTTCCCAGATGAGGCTTCAGCTCTGTTGGCTCCCCGAGGTTGGAAGGGAAAGAATGGGACCCAGCAAGAAGGCTGAGCAAGGAAAAAGTGCTGGGCAACCACAGTGTTGGTGTCCAAATTTCCAGTGACCAGCTCTGGCTGCAGCCATCTAAAGGTGCTGGGAAATCCACAGGCAGCCTGAGGGATAGGGACCCTACGTTGGTGCCACCCTGGAAAGAGCTACACACCAGAGCCCTTCATGTCAGTAATGCTTCTTGGGGCTGCAAAGTGCTTGCAGCTGGTTTTGCAGARGTATGTCCGAGTTTGGCCAGGACCTGGGGATTATTCCATACCACCTCACACCACTGCCAGGGTGGGGGGTAGGGACTCTCTGGCTTGCAGTCAAAAAAAAAAACAGAGCAGCGTTTTCTGCCGTCATTCATTGTCTCAGAGTCTGGGTCAGCATTTCTGCATGTGAATCACCCCCTTTGTTACTAATATTGTTGCTGTTATTGTTCCTTTTCTTATCTCATCGCTGTTTCCAGGTTTGAATCCTCCTTTGTACTTAGAATCATAGAACAAGAAAATTATACAACAGTTTGGGTTGGAATGAACCTTAAAACYCATCCAGTTCCACCCCCCTGCCATTGGCAGGAACACTTTCCACCAGACCAGGTTGCTCCAAGGCCCATSCAAAACGGCCTTGGACACTTCCAGGGGTGGGACAGCCACAGCTGCTTTGGGCAACTTGYGCCAGGGCCTCARCACCCTCACAGGGAAGAATTTCTCCCCAAAATCCCAACTAATTCAGCCCTCTGGCAGTGTGAACCATTACTCCTTGTCCTGGTCCTCCAGCCCCTCTCCACAGCCCCTCTTCAGCTCTCTTTAGAGACCCTATAGGCAGTGGGGGTGGAGAGCTTTCTCTTGTCCAGGCTGAACAATCTCAATTCTTGGATGTTTTCACCTTCTTCATCTCCCACCTTCTCTCCCTTCCAGCACAAKGATGGCTGCAGCCAGGGCTGGCCAGGCTGAGGATGGAGGATGGGACAAAGTCATCATCACTCTGTGGCCTCTGCCAGCAGGAAGCTCCTGCCAGGCCCTGGGGGAAGAGGGGTGGCATTTCTCTAACAGGCAGAGTCAGCAACAGTGTCTGCAGTGGCAGAGCCGAGAGGCACCAGACAAAGCCTTTGTTCAGCAGTGCCAGCCTAGAGACAGAACAGCAGCAGCATTACTGGTGAGGTATGATCAAGGTGCCAGCCACCCCCATKGCAGCTGGTTAGCTGGCTTCAGCATCAACTTGGGTCAGAGTCAACTGCTACTTTCCCAAGGGTAGGAGGCATCAGTAAACTTTTTTATGGTTCAAAAGACAACACTGGTGTTTGTGGGTGTCAAATCAGGATCATCTCCAATAGGGAATGGCCCTGCCTTCAGTTGTCCCCTATGAAAATTCACTGGGGTTTTCTGAMCACTGGTAAAGGAAAGGCCTGTTCMAGAGGGTCCCAATCCTGAAAATGACTGGCTGAAGTTCATAGCCTGCAGGCCAGATGTGCTCTGGGATGCTTCCTATAGGGCAGGTAAAACAGTGAATAAGGGCCAAAAGGAATGAGCATCGCCCACAGGAAGCTTCCAGGGCAGGAGGAAGGCAAATCCATGAGTTTGATGCCTTCTGCAGTCATTTCTCATCACTTATAGCAGTCTCCTGATTCAGTGTACACATGGAAAGAACAATTATTTTGTGTCATTTTTCCAGAGAAGAAAATAAACTCATATGTCAATTCCTATTTACCAAAACAAGAGCCAGACAAATTGAGTGCTGTACAAAAGTATGTTTATTCCAAAGATAAATTTCTCACAGAAAACAGTGTCTATGAACCACAGCATTGGTCATGACAGAACTCTAAAAGCCTCCAGGGCTTGGGGTCCTGAACCATCCCAACAGAGCAAGTAGGAATCTCTTCTCAGAGTTGTCAGGAAGCGGAGGGAAACGACAGAAAACAGACACACGGCCGTTGGCCCAATTTCAGAAATTGTGCCTGCTCACTAGAAGAGCAAATGTATCAAGACACTTTGCAGGGAGATTAATGCCTGCACAAGGATCTCACAGAACACCCTGCTCCGTGCAGACTGCCTGTAAAGGAG
Source organism: Malurus melanocephalus (assembly GCF_030028575.1). Lineage (NCBI taxonomy): Eukaryota > Metazoa > Chordata > Aves > Passeriformes > Maluridae > Malurus > Malurus melanocephalus. The sequence goes on from NW_026623252.1 coordinate 899,166, forward strand.
CAGCTGCCCCTGTCAGGAGAGAGAGCTGCATTATTCCTGCAGACAGAAACCAGGGCTGTTGGATTTAATCATCTGCTGAGCTGCCAAGGACCAAAGTGGCTGAGAGGTGGTGCCAGGGATGTGCTCCTTCGCAGCCTGTGCACGTCTGGGACCAGCCRAAGCTCTAAAGGGGTTCCCCTTCTTCCTCCTGCCTCAGCTTCTTGGAGAGGTGCTTGCTGATGGCCAGGAGGGGGTTGGCTCTGTACTGGGGATCGGTGATAACCTCATGGAACCGAGCCACTTCCTCCTCTCTGAGGAAAGAACAACAACACATCAGYTCTCTAAGTGCCTCATGTGAAGGGGAATTGAGCAGGTAAAGACAAAACCCACAAAGCGGCAGATTTCTGTAGAGACACAGTGATCCTGGGTGTAAATCGCAGAGAGAGACAGTACAAGAATAAACCTAATTTAGCCAAGGGCAAAGCTCAAGTTGCTGCCAGCTTCATGGGAGCCAGAGACTTGATCTCATGCCACACAGACACTAACAATCACGTTAGTGTCCAGCATCACTTGGGAATGGTTTTTTTAGAGCTTTTTCCTAGTAAACCAGAAATAAGAGACTGTAGGTCTGGTAAACCACCAGGAATGAAAATGACTTCATATTGCACCAGCACAAAATCAGATTCTCTTTAGACAGCTCATCTACTGACTCYTTATTGCTGAACATTGGGCCTTGGTAATCCTACATGCAACACTAGCTGAACACCATGGGAAGAGCATGACAGAATTACCTCTGCATGCCTGGCCACAGCTGCTTCCTGGGGAAAAAGWCTTGTCTTAAAAAGCAAGGAAGCAGGGAAGGACAAAGAACAGAACAAGAGCGYAAAAGAAAACCTGTGAGTTTTCACATAGCCACATCCACTGCAGCATCCCCAACTGCCTCAGACTGCCAGGCTTGCCACAGCCTCGCCAGACACACACTTGATAGCACTCAGCCTCTTCCCTCCCAAGTATGGCCCTTCCCTTCAATGCTCCTGCCAGAGGAACAGAGAGAGGAGCCAAACCTGAAGCTTGGGTTGGGGCAATAAGGTGAGCCTTAGGGAACCTTTCATTCTGAACTAACACCCTGGGAAAGAAGCCTCAAGACCTTCCTCCAAACTTTTTCCCTCCCAAGAAGCACAGACTTCCTAGACCACCAAAATGTAAAGAAAGGCAGAACTGAGCAAGAAAGGCATCCCAGCACCAACACTGGGCTGTTTCTGACAGAGAAGGGCATTCATGGAGAGCAGTGCTGGATCYGTATCCTGACTGTTCAGCCTGTTCAGTTTGAAGCTGCATGGCTCAAAACTGACAGAAATCCTGGAAACAAGAAAGCAAACACTGCCAGATCACAGATCCTAGCCCCAGGAGAGCTGTGCTGAGGGAAAATGAAGTTCTTGATGGCAGTATAAACTATCCAACAGATTATATAGAGGATTGCCAGACTAAGCCCAGCAGTTATTTGGAAACATTTAAGCTCTCCATCCTWGTTGATATTCAAAAGCCAAGGGGACATTGGTCTTAAGCAACCAATTCTAGGCAACCTTGCTCAAGCACAAGAGTTGGATCAAGTGACCCCCAGGGGTCCCTTCCAGGCTCAACCATTCTGCAAGGCTGAGCAGGGACTGGACACTGACAGCTGGGTACTTACAGGAGCTGACGTTTCTGAGCTTGTTTCATCAGACAGAAGTCTGCTGGTTCTGCCTTTGCTTTTAAGTGGCTGTGGAGAGAAGAAACAAAACAAGAGGGTATTAGAGAAGAGCATTAATTTAGCAATGGCTGTGTAGATGGAAAGAATCCAGGGATTCTGCATCTGCCTTCCCAGAAAGGACAGGTTGTCCTGCATAGAAATCCTGTACTGAAAGGCAATTATTTCCATAACCAGGCATTGCATGGAAATGCAAACTCTTTCCACCTGAGGCTGACAGGGCAGGAGGCATTACAGGAAAACTGGATCACCAGTGCCAGGGCTGGTCATTAGCTGTCCATGCCCAGATCGCTTTCTGCTTAYCACTGACCTCCAGGTCAAACTGATCCTGTTGCTTAGAGAAAAGATTCCATCGACCCTCCCCTGCCCTGCCACCACACGTGTCACCTCTGCACAGCTCATGTTCCCTGCTGACAGCGCGGAGCTCTGGCCCCTGCAGCCACCCATTACAGGGAGAGCCATGGATACTCAGCAGGAGRAGGGAGCTGCCAGCCCTGCTCTGGATTCTGCACTGGGACCACTGGGATACAATGTGCTGTAATGCAGGATTGTGCTCCATGTGCAGCAGAGGCACGGCAGCAGGTATAGATCTGCCTGCTCTCAACACATTCCTTATTCCTGGGCAAAGTCCAAGGAGAGCAGAGGTGTAATCCCATCCCACGTGGTGCCCGATGCCAAGCAGCAGCAGAGATTTACCACAAAGCCAGWGCTGAACCCCAGCAAGGGACACATAGAAAGATTGCTTTTGGGACTTGGGGTGCACAAGGGGAGTTGCTGCTAGAACTGGACATTAAKGAAAGGAGAAGACATTCCCACTCTTCAGGATTACATAGATAATTGTTGGAAGGCAACAGGGGAAACAGGTTGGAAAAGGGGCTGCCTCTGTGGGGTAGCTTCTCCCCAATTTGCTCTGAAGCTGAGCCCCAGCACACAGGCCAAGGGGGAGAAAGAGGGCCTGCATCCCACTGCTCTGTTGGGACAAGGATCAAGGAAAAATATTCCCATACCGGTGGGTGCTAGGGGCTATGGCCACCCCCACCTGATCTGCCCCAAAGGTTAGAAACAAAACAGTTTCTCACCTTCTCTTCAAGACAGCAGAATCTGGTCTYGGACAGTGACCTCCTCTTCCTAYTTYCCACTCTGGCACRCTACCTTCYATCCTGTTATTTTGCYTTTTTTTCCTCCATTCTWCTTTTCTTCCTACTCCCYTTGYCTTACWTTCCTTCACATCACTCATCTCCATYACCCCTCTCTGTTCAATCAGCTCCTACTCATTTTCCTCTCCTCTCCCTCTCCTCATTTTTAACACCTCAGCACAGGAACAACTTCTGGTCCTAGTTTGCCTAGAGTGCTCACAGAAGCTCAGGAAAACCCCTTCTCCAGATGGATGGCAACCCATGATCACCAAAGCAAGGCTTGCCAAGCCTTTGTGTGCCAACAAGTTGCCACAGCAGTTCCTTCAGAGGTGAGCAGCTCTGCAGAGGGTGACAAATAGTACAGTACATCCCTGGCTGGGTTTCCCCCCAAAACACCAGCAGGCTGCCTGCTCACCTGGACCTTGTTAGGAGCCCAGTTTCATTACACTTCATGGCCTTCATTCATTATAAAACAGAATAAAAACCTCCCTGTAATGCGCTTTTACCCTGCAGGAGATCAAATTCCTGGAGAATCTAATCTTTTATTAATAATGCTGACAAATCACCAGAGTATTACCCTTCCTTTCTGTGATGATTCAAATCCTATAAAAGCTTCCTCCGATTATTTCAAACACTTCTACACAGACATCCAGAAAGCCAGAAGCCAGCAAGGGGAAGAAGAGCTCTGTAGCTCCTCTGTACCAGTACCAAGGGGGCTGATTTTGGGTTGGCAGGACACAGGCAATGTGGGTGACATCAGCCCATGTCAAACTCCCACCTCCACTGTGCCAACTCAGGCTTCCAAAAGGAGAGACTTTTGGGGAAGGTCTGGAATAGGGAGAGAGGGAGCTGACAGCACAGAGGCAACAGCCAACTTAGCCACGCTTTTGGCCTAAGTCACACTGCAAGACAACAAASAATCTGGCCAAAGCACAAAGGGCTTGACCTGCCTCAGGAGAAAGCCTGGATGAAGGTCTGGAAGCACAGAATGTCAGCCTGCAACACCACAAGCCCAGGTTATCAGGTGAGCTCAGCAACATCACAGTGTGGACACTTGCATGCCACTCCTGCAACTCCCAGGACATCTGGATGCTCCCAGCCTGTCTCATGCCAAGCCTCATCTGAGCAATATGATTCCCCTCTTGGCTGTGGGCTCAGAAGACACATTTCACCTTTTTTTCTTGTGTCAAGTGAAGCATGGAAAGGGTTGAAATAAAGTTGTGAATGAGACGCTGCTCTCCTCACCGTTGCCTGTAGCTACAAGTTGAGCTGAAGGACACTTCAGCCTGCAGGAAGAAGGGAAATACACAGCCCATCCCTGAAGAGCACATACCTTTTGAGAGGCTTCCTGCCCCTGCCACCTGTGGTCAGGTCTGAGAGCTCAGGCAGGGCTTCCATCAAGGGCTGCATGTCTCCCACCACAGGTGTTGCTTTCCGCTTTGCTTCAGCTTTTTGCTTCTGCTTGGCCATCTTCACACTTTCTATTTCTGAGTCAGAAACAAAGCATTACTGGATGAAGGGGGAACACCTGCAGRAGATAACCTTGAACTAAGAAATTCATAGATTGCTTTACAGTTTWCAACAGGCCAGAAGTGATTTAAACCAGGGAAAAAATGAACAAAACGCAGCTGAGTCGTTCCCTCCCTTGATGGGTTTGCTTGTAACTATATAGATCCCTTCTGACACTACAATGGAAAGTGAAATTCCCAGACTGTTTTTGTCTGTTCCCATCCCTTACACTGTTCATTGCTCACAGCAACACAGCACAGGAGTCTGGCGTGGCAAAAACCACACTGACCTTGCACGGAATTGGGAAACAGGAGGGGAAGGGACAACCCAAATACAGCCAGCTCCACATCCGGCCTTCAACAGGCACAGCCCCCTCTCTGCATTGCTGTTGGGACCAAACAATGGTCTCCTAGCACAGGCAGAAAAGATGGACTTAATTTCAGTTGTTTACTTAGTTCGCAGCAAGTYGAGGTTCCACCTTCATGACTCACTGTGGAGTGCAGGCAGTCAGGCAATGGATAAACTGGACCCTTGGAAAAGCACTGCACCGAGGGGAAGATGGAGTGACTTTTCCTCAGTACCATGTCTCCCAGTCTCCCTGCAGCAGCTCTGACAAGGGTGTGGGCATAGAAAGCTCCACAAATGTTATATCTGTCTCCTCCTTTACCTTAGAAAGTGGGCACTGAAAGCCACAGGCTGCTGCCTCAGTTCTTGAGGCTTCCTGGTGTAGCAGAAAGTCCCACAGCTGCGCTTCTCAGAGCCAGCAGCTTCCAGGGTGAGCACTGGCTGAATGCATCCTTTAGGACAGCCCATGAAAACCCAGCACTGCTACAAGCCTCCAGCTGGTCCTCCAACTGCAAGGATGCACCTCAGTGCTGAGCTACAAACTCCTTGTGTGGACATGACAGTGTGCCAGAAGCYGTGGGGCTGAGCTGGTGACACAGGGAGACCAACAGCTCCCAAGGCAGCGTGGCCACAGAAGCACAAGTCCTTTCAGAGGGAGCACAGTGGCAGCCACTAACAGACCACAGTCCTGGGGCCAATCCTGCTCCCACARTCAAGGATGCAGAGCTCATAATCAGTGCATGGCTCCTTTAATACCTTTGCCTTGCTCGTTCTCCAACTCAGCTGAGTTGAAGAGCAACCGTTTTCCATGAACTACAGTTTTGCTGTACATGGATGTTTGTGATAAATCAGGATTGGAAACACTTCTCCTCACAGCAATCCCTGCCAAGAACACAGCTTTCTGTTCTGCATCACTTCTTTTTTTGGCCTGGCTTTATGAAGCCGACTACTTCAGTGCTTTCATAAACAGTATGTGCTCAAAATTTTCAGACACCTGATTCTGCGCAAACATCCCAAATTCTTTTCCTATGAAGTCTTGTTCGTCTGAGGAGCCATGCAATATATGTATTTTTAAACGTGCATACTTCTAATGTCTCAAGCATTACATAAGTTTTTTCCTCTCTCTAGTCTCTCCTAAGATTACTTATTGGAATGGAAGAAAGCTCCAAGWTTTGCATTTACACTACTGGTCTGAACTTTGGTTCCTAGGGTCTTGGCATCCAGTGTCACAAAAACAGCCCTGGGACAAGAASAAACAACAAACTCAGATTCAGGAAAACAGAGATGTAGTGATAACTTCAGCAGTCCAAGTTGGGTTCTCTTTTGGGGGACGAAGAGTTCTTTCTTCACAAAGAACTGAAAGAGTTTTTCGGTACTTCTGTGCCTGTAAAGCACTTCTAACACCTAATCACCTAATATCTCCTAAGACAGATAATTTGGCCTGGAGTTATTGTCTTGGTGCTCTCCTCAAAGCAAAGYCTCTGCATTTCACTCGTATTCCCTCAGCTTAGTAATTTCAGAGCCAAGAGAAAGGGAAAGAGGCCACAGCAGGGCCAAAACAGCACACATGATCTTGGAAAAGACTGATGCTACAAAGGCATCAGGAGGGCTGGATTAAGAGAGTGAATTTAGGGATCCTGCTCCGGGGCTCTTCCAAAGCAGCTGACCCATCCACGCAAGATGTGAAAAGCACTGGGAAGCTGTTGGCTGATTGTTTGGGAGGAGGTTTCCTTCACACTCATGCGTGTTAAATTCTCTGCTTTTTATCTAAGAAGATCCAGACACACCATCAGTGCAACTGGAGGAATCACAGATTAATGGACTCGTGCTCAGAGATCAGGCACAGAGAGCACATGGTACAGCAGAAAGCCACATGCCTTTGCCCCAAACACAGTCTGYCTCCAACTCTGTTGGGCAAGAAGGTGTTAGGGAAAAAGCCTGTCCYCAGAACAGCTTCAGGTGACACAGAGAATCCCTCTGCTACACTGGGTAGGACAGCACAATCCCCTACTCTGCTAAGACACTCAAAACAAAAATACAGACACTTCCCACAGGAAACAGAAGCATTTCTGCCATGGGCTGGTTTTGTYTAGCTCATATTTCACAGCCTCAAGAAAGGCCAGACTGTCTGGTAAGAGGRTTCACTGAACTGTAGCATGTGGGAAAGAGCAGTAACACAACCAGCAGTATCCAGAGCTCTGCCTTACTGAGGGGCAGGAGGGCCCACTGCAGGCTCTCACCACAAAGGTTTGGGATTAGCTGCTGGCAGCATGGAGCTCAGCCCCAGGCTGTCCTATCATCCCCACAGTTCCTGAGCAAGRAGCTCCACTAGACAGCTACTCACATCTGTACCAGAGCTTTGAAAGATGGAAAAATATGSTAAACTTACATGGGCACAGTGTCCTTCTGAATAAAGAAAGAGTTTATGTAGTCACATATATTACACATGGTAAAAAGTGAAAGTAGAACTGGGGCAATGACTGAGCTGCTTGGTACTGAGAAACAATACCTGGGACATTTACCCCAGTGTTGGGGAGGGGAGAAGGTTTCTGAGAAACATTTAGCCTCTCCCAGCATTGTCACCCAAACCCMCTGCACAGAGATTACCAGACCTATGATGCCCTGTGTCGCAGGAATACTCACTCTGCAGCCATCTTTCCTTCCTCAGCTTCATCTTCTCTTTTTTGGAAAGAACTGTTTTTTCTTCCAAACCTAGAAGAGAAGAGACATRAGATGGAGTCTGGCTCCTGCACAACAGCTTCTGTTCAACACTTGATGCTTTCAAACTTGCTGTCAGGACGGGCAGGCTGCAGCAGATCCAGCCCCCCTCTGCACCCCAGCTTTTAGCCAAACAAATCAAACCTGCCTCGCTGTCAGTTAAAAAACAAGAAACACTGAAGTAGATCAGATCACCAGCATAGGATTATAGAATGGTTTGGACTGGGAAGGACCTCAAAGCTCATCACATTTCAWGMCCCCTGCCATGGGCAGGGACACCTTCCACCAGACCAGGTTGCTCCAAGCCCCGTCACACCTGGCCTTGGACACATCCAGGGATGGGGCAGCCACAGCTKCTCYKGGMMAMCTGTGCCAGGGCCYCACCACCCTCATGGGGYGAATTTCTGAAATATATCCARGGCARCCCTAAGGAGCAGCTGATCACCAGCAGCTTATAAAAAACACTAGAACCTACTATTTACCAAACTCAGTATTTGGAAAGCAGCTATTGAGCACTGATATSCAATATTAAGTAAAATAATATCACAAATATATTTACTGTAGATCTGTTGCAGGTGCTATAAAATTATATCTTATTTCAGGTGTTTAAAATAAAATTTACTTTAATCAACTTTCCTTCTGAAATGTGCTGGAAACACCAGAATTCCAATAGAGTAACAAGCTCCTTAAAGATCACTCCTTTCACTTTAACTTATTCTTAAGTCTGGGGATGAAAAAGTACCCCTTTTCCCCCCAAAAGAAACAGAAAAAAAAATTCAATGCAATTACAAAAAACGGCACTAATGATAACTTCTCTGAAGCTACAGATCTTTTAGGATGATTTAAACAAAATCAGGATCTTGCTTTAGTAATTTCTTAAGAACAAAACAAACCTGCTGGGGCKGAGAGGACCTTTCCATAAAACCAACAATCACCACCATGTTTAGAGTTTTTAAGGACAGGGAGAATKAAGCTGCAGCTTCCACAGCCTTGTTTCCCAGAAAAATTAACTCCCAGAAAGTACTTAATAAAACCATGTTTGTTGTGGCATCAAAGCAGATGCTGAAAACAACAAATTGCATGTTCCAAWAACCAACTCTGAGTTACACTCATCCCTGATCCCCCCATATTTGTGATCTCAGGGGATAAAAGGATGAATCACAGTCAATTATCACACAAGTATTACTATTATGGGGTTTAATTATCACACCCCAATGATCTCCAGAAGGCTGCCAGCACAGGACACCATGGCTGCTCCAGCCTGCCCAGATCTCAGTCATGGCAGTGCTGGGAAGATCCGCCCCTCATCTGGAAACACAGTCATGACTTCACAGGAAAAACAGCACCTGGCAGCATTTATTAATGAAAACAAAAAAGCCCAATCCAGCCAGCTGGCCAATTCTAGTAATAACAGCAGTTCAGGTCTGGGTTGGTGTTTCTTTCCCCCAAACAGTAGCAGAATATTTGAGGAAACACAATGTTTTCTTGGCAGGAGCCCAACCTCGTTGCTGGCCGGGGAAGGTGGCCACAGATCACCAGAAGGTGCCTGGGGGAAAGGAGCCACATCCCTCCTCTACCAACAGCCAATTCCTGACCTTTTCCATCATCTGGGTCCCTGGACACTCCATTTTCCATACCCYAGCCCGCCCCTCAGAAGGCTGTTCTGCTGCTGGAATGTGCAAAGTTTGGCAGCTTCCAGTTGTGATGCTGAGTGCCAAAACCCCTGGAAACCCACTGGAGAACAGTGGAGGCCGAATTCAGCTGGTTAATTAACACCACAGACTGTCCCCAACATAGTCTTTTATTTTTATTTAGCTTGCAAGCACTTCTGAGATCAAAGCCAAAYGGCAGCTCCACTTTAATTATTTTCCTGTGAAAATAGAAGGGTTTGAATCCCCTCTCCAGCCCATTCCACAGTTAATTTAACAACACTTGCCTTTGAAACCCTGTGTGTGGAGGAAAGGAGAGCAAGCCCCATTAYATTAGCTGAGGGTAATTTCCATACAGTAAACTTGACAATTATTCATTTTAGCGAGAATGTGTTTCTTCTTCCTTCCCTCTGATCTGTGCAGTACAAGACATCTCAGATATGAACAGATTAAAAAAAAACACAATAGCTTTTTGCCACCTACATCAAGCGTTTGTTATTACTCCTGGCAATCCTCAGGATCCTGCTTTCATGGCAGAGAAGCTGATTTTGTTTGAGGATGGCTTCCTTAATTTCAGAAATGTTGAGGGTTTTTCTGGCAAAGGACTCAGACTCAAAATAAAAATTGAATGTATCTTTCTATATACATACAYATATATCCATACATAYATATMTATATATATATATATATAYATAYATGAATGCTTTCCATAAWGAASTCCTTAGACTAAATATATCTGTAAATCCTAGCTTAGAAATCCCTCCCCATTTTAACATTTCCAGGCATTCCAAAAGAAGCTGGACTGAGTAAAAGCTGTAACACTACAGGCTTCCCTGCACCAAAATCCTACTATTTAAGTTTGGCTCTGYAACCAAGAGGGTTTGACAGTTCCAGGAAACTACGTTACTTGGAGGATTTGGCCATGAGCAGAAATACTCAATAAACCTGTGCAATGTCACATGGACAGAGGAGGGTCCTTCAGCACAGGCATCTCCTCCCCCCTGCAAAGCTCCACTTTCRCTACGAGGCATTAAGAAACAACATKTAACATGAACTGTTATTCCCAGAACCCTGATGATACATAACAGYGTAAAGTTGTTGCTGCTCAACATTTGTATTTTAGCAAAGTGAAGTTAAATAACAGCAGATGTGTTAATTTTAGCCTCRGTTGTATAATAGCAAGAATGAACATATGCCTACAGCTGTGAGATGAGTTCATGAAAGAAGTCAGACTACATCCAAAAGCAGAATACTGGGTGTGGTTTGGGATTGTTTTCTCAAATTACATAGTGACATTTGTAAATTGTGCACTACTCTTGTCCAAGGAAAGTGCCTGGGAAATGGTAAGGATGGTCTCCTGGGCACACACAACAGCAGTGTGACCTGGCAGCTGTCAGTGCACAACCCCTGAAGGTGTTCTTATTCCTCCAGGTGGAGAACTGGAGGACAACATGGGCCAGGCAGAAAGCCAGCCACCATGTCCTCTGGCAGAAATGATGCTCCACTGGAGCCAGCCCGGCAGCTCCCTGCCCTSATCCCACCACAGCTCCAGAGCCGTGACCTCCAGCCGCACTGCCCCCAAAAGCATTGATRGGGAAGGGTCACCGGTGTGATCACAGCTTGGAGGTGGCAATGACTGAGGCAGGGAGTTGTATCCAAGCTCTCTGTCCTCTTGCTGTTAGAGACACCCCCAGAGACAGCCTGGTGCCTGCATGTGGGYACAGAATACACATGTTTGGGTTTTGCCCAGCCCAAGCTCTGACACACCCTGAGCAGGCTCGGGAACCAGTGTTGRAGGAAAAGGTGCCAGCTCCTGCCAGGCCAGGGCAGGTTTCACCATGGATACAGCATTTGCTTTTCATCATCTAAAACAAGCTACATTATTTTTGTTCACACTTAATCATTACACCAGCATGCAAGCCCTCCTCCTGCCCCAATGTGGAAGGCATCCTACAAGAAGTGGGATCTGCGTTCTCAGCCCCCTCCGACCCCCTGGTTATTTAAAGCAAAGCCTACTTCCAAGGCTGGCTTCCCCCAGCACCCCAGYGCAGCTCGTGTCCTCACAGCAAGGTCATGGCTCCGTCAGGCCTGGTAAACACCCCCAGGCTCCAGGCAGCCCCAGCAAGGGCACGAGCCTCCCAGGGCAGCAGAGCTCAGACTCRGTGCACAAGCCATGTTCCATTTGAGATGGGAGAACGACCCCTCAGGAGGTGACCAGGCAGTCACAATTTGCACAGCAGGCCGTGAGAGGCAGCTCCAGAGACACAGTCTGTGTTTCCATGTGATGTTTTCAGTGCTGCTGGCACACTCGGTCCCTGCCACAAGGTAAAAGCACCTCCTTCTCCTCCTCTGCCSAAGGCCTGTGCATTGCAAGCCCTCACCCTTCCCACCTGCATGCTCTCAGCAGCTCTCCCAGCACACAGGCTGCCCTTTGAAGTCTCAGTCACAGACAGGCACACAGAGGATGCTCAGGGTGGCCCAGTGTGTCACTCTTCCTAAAGCCACTTGTGCAGCTGAAGTTATTTTTATAACCAAGGCTGAAATGCCGCAGGGAACCCTGATTCCYGAGCCAAGCATGCCACAAGGACTGCAGAATGCCTTGTCTAAGCCAGGAGCTTGGTATTGCCATTTTCAGGCACAAAGAAACTATAGAATGGTTTGGGTTAGAAGGGACCTTAAAAACCAACTCATTCCAAACCCCTGCCATTGGCGGGGGAAGAAAAAAGGACAGGTCTCAGTAGTCCCTAACATGGAAAACTTCAAAGCCCACAAAACAAATGCAGAAAGGCTYACCCACAAACAGGTGCCCTGGGAAATCCGTGGCATGTCAGGGACTTTACAAGACCAGGTATCCCTATCTCCTTTGGGAGAATGAGTCTGTTTACAAAAGAAGACATGTTAAGGCCTTGAGCCTCTTTGCATGTACATGGAACAAGTGTGTGTACATTTCTTCCAAGAAAAGAGTTCTCCAAAAGTATCCTAAATTACACAGTGCAAATATTCTTATTTGTTAAGGAATGGCATGGCAAAAAAGTTGATCTTTGCTTTCTCTGACACATATTTGCTCTCTGCGCAGCCCCATAAACAATTTAAATACCTGTGATCACAGTGAATTTAATTTTATGCCCAGCAGCTCTCAACAAGTTCTGCTGTAGCTTCTAGCCTTACAAAAGGTCACCCAGTCCCAAGAGAAGAGCAGCAAAGGCCACAGCACCAGTGCACCATCCCTGGAAGCATTCTAAAAGTGTGTGGTGGCACTTGAGGACATGGCTTAGRGGGATACCTGGCAGTGCTGGGGAAATGGAGGGACTCAATCTTAGAGAGATTTTCTAACCTTAAAGATTCTATGATTGCACAAATGGCAAAGCCTTCTTGCAGTCAAGCTGGCCCCAGGAGCTGTAGGTCTGCAGCATTCTCAGATTCTTCACACTCAGCCAAGAAACTYGACCATGCCAATGTCCTGTTTTAACACTGTGAGCAGAGAAACCCCACAGRGGGCTTCTGAGGGCAACTTCATGGGCCCAGCCCCCTCAGAGAGGAGGGCCAGCCATGCTTTTTCTTCCACCAAACATGCATAAGCCCAAGAGTCACAACCTCAAGAAGTGCAGACAGTGGAGCTGAGGCCAAATGCTGTTTCAGGTAGCTCTAGGGAAGCCTGGACCCTCCCTAACCCAGAGGAAACAACACTAGCTGAAGTGGCTCAAGATATTCCTGAAATAAAAAGTTGGTGAGCTTATACCATGGCATTAAGCATTGCCATTCAGTTAAGGCAGCTTCCTCTGCTGCAAATGACACATAGGGGAAGATACAARAATACATACATATATATGTAAGGATGTATATTCAGATATAGGGCTACGCAAAGACCTCAAGACCAGACTCTCAGAGGAAGGCTCACTCCCCTGGGAGCACAGGCAGCCCTCATTTCCCAAAGAGATGAGCCTTTCCAAAGGTGCAGCACCCAGCCCCAGCACAAGTTTTGCCGATAAGCACCATGTGACCCTCCTTAGCATTACACCCACTATACCTGCTTCCCTGCTCCTGCTGGTCTGACAGGATCTGTAGTGCTTCTGTTCTGCTGCTGATTCTTTCCTTTGAGCTCAGAGAGCCACTTGTCCTCCCTCCTCCAACCAGCACTCACACCATTTCTGGGAAGCAGCACATACACTCTGGGCATGAAGCACTCCTCCACCAGCTGGAGAGCATCTTTCCAGAAAAGGCCCTGGGGCAACCACGTTTAACATGAGCCAGCCCTGTGCCCTTGCAGCAACAGYAGCCAGTGGTGCCCTGGGATGCTTCAGSAGTGCTGCCAGCAGGTCAAAGATGGTGATTCTTTCTCAGTATTCAGCAGTGGTGAGGCCACATGTGGAGTGATGGGTCCACTCCTGGGCTCCCCAGGACAAGGACGACACACAGTCAGGGAGTTAACCCAGGTAAGGGTCACTGAGATGATTAAGGGACTGGAGCATCTTTTACTTGAGGAGAGGCTGGAAAAGAGGTCTCAAAGGAAATTCTATCAATGTGCACAATACCTGATGGAAAGGAAGACAAGGGAGACAGAGTATTTCCAATAGGGCACAGTGACAAGACACAAAGAGCACACACTGAAACACTCTGTTTTGGGGATAATTTTTATGATTTTTTAACTGTCAGGGGGTTATGGAGCCTCCAGGTCTCCATTTATAGAGGTATTCAAAACCTGACTAGACACAGTCCTAAACTACCTGCCTTMTCTGACCAAAGTGGACCACCAAAGTAGACTCCAGCCAGTCTGCAGCACAATTTGGACAGCTGGCAAGAGTCCTTTCACACAAGATAAAAACTTCTATTTTAGCAACAGAGATACGTGCACCAGAGTTATTTGTGTGGATGTTGCAGTTTCAGTAAAAAGCAGTGAGAAGGACAAGAACACCATTTCTGTRAAAGCTTGAACAACAACAAATCTCTGGAATGAGATTTATTCTGAGACCAGGAGTAATTCAAGTTTATCAATGGGTATATTCTCTCCTTAGGGCTTACTAAGGGAGGCAGAATACTCAAACATTCCTATGCTTTTTGACAATCCCTTGCAGGCCTGCATTTGAAAGAGGTTTTCCCCAAAATAYCCTTTCCTTTCYTGCTAATAAGATTACCTTTGACTAMACTGTCTTTTGAGATGTTTTAACAATCAGTAGTTCAGTATCTCTACAGTATTACACAGTGAAAGATCTAGATCTGAAACAGTTGCACTATTAGATTTTATCTGGTGCTACTAATTTATGCAAAAAGCAAGAATACATTAGTATACCCTAATTTCATTGCCTTTTAACTGCATAATAGCTAGTAGACAATTAAATTGGCATTCCCTAYGGAAGTTTTCCATCTCCACTGGTTCCTGTAACTCTTCTCATACTGTTTCTGGCATTTCTTTTATGGCATTTTACCTATGCCTCCAYATATGCTCTTTCAGCAACTTAGGGGAAGCAGCTCTGCTCAACTATACTTGTTTTTACATTTCCAGTAGATGGATTCAGTGGAGACACTACACTCTACCACAGAATCACAGAATGCTTTGGCTTGGAAGGGCCCTTAAAGATCAYCTAGTTCCAACCATGACTGCCTTGAGCAGCATTTTATGCTGCATTTCCCCTCAAAGCCAAAGCAGTGGTTTGATGGCGTGCTGGGAAAAGGTGAGAGAGCAGACAAAAACAGGGAAGAGAGGGAAACAAAATAAGGATTGAAAGAWGCTCAGAGAACAGAGAGACAAAAGCACAGAGGGACAGACTTCCAAGGCAGACAGAGAAGCATGGCACTGTCAGGTGCCACTGCAGCACTGGCAGCAGACCAACTGCACACAGGAGGAGGTGTGAGACAGCACCTAGAACGAGATGTGGAGTTGTCTGCTGTTTTCTCAGGGATTACAGCAAACACTAGAGTCTGTTATGTGCAGAGCCCCACCTTCTGCCCCACTCCTACACACAGTAAATTTCATGGATTCATTGGTTTGTTGGTAGAAGTACTGAGTTTTCTTCATTTCTTTGAGTCAAAGCATTTTCCTGGGAAAAACATGACATGGAGGGATTGAGACACATTGCATCATCTGGAATCATTTCTTTAACTGAAATGAGGAAGGACAGGCAACCGGACCGTGTTCACTGTGCAGCTTGGTGAAACAAGAGCCTGCAGGAACCTCTCCCTTAACCATCTGACAAGGCAGGGATGCAGCCAGTGGCAAGAGCTACAGCTGGACATTTTCTCAAGAGATGGAAAATAAGTGGCAGGAGGAATCTCAGGGATCAGCCCTTCCATCCTGCTGAGCTGACAGTACACACTGTACCTGACAGCAAGTGCTGGGGAAAGAGGAGACACAAATAACACAGAATAAAATAACACAAAATAAAATAAAATAACATAAAATAAAATAACTAAAATAAAATAACATAACATTAAAAAAATAAAATAAAATAAAATAAAAATAAAAATTAAAAAAAATTAAACAGCATTGCCAGCTGGTCAAAGAACGGGATTGTCTGACTCTGCTTTGTACTGCTGCAACCTCATCTTGAGTCCTGAGTGAAGTTTTGGGCACCATAGTACAAAAAAAGACATCAAGCTGAGAGAGAGCATCCAAGAAGGGCCACAAGGATGAGGAAGGGTCAGGAGGGGAAACCTTATGACGAATGGCTCAGGTCACTTTGTCCAGCCTGGGAAGACTGARGGGAGACCTCAGTGTGGTCTTCAACATTCTCCCAAGGGCAAGCAGAGGGGCAGACACTGATCTCCTCACTCTCATGCCCAGTAACAGGACTCGAGCAAAGGGCAGGGAGCTGAGTCAGGGCAGGTTTAGGTTGGATATCAGAAAAAGACCTCTAAGATCAAGTCCAACCACTAAGCTAACAGTGCAGGTTCCACCACTAAGCCATGTCACCATGTACCACACACACCTTCTGAACACTTCCAGGGATGGGACTGCACCACTGCCCTGGGCAGCTGCTTCCAAAGTCTGACCATCCTTTCAGTGMAGGAATTTTCCCCAATATCCAATCTGAACCTGCCCTGGTGTAACATGAGGCCATTTCCTCTGGTCCTGTCTCTTGTTCCCTGGGAGTAGAGCCTGAGCCCCACCTGGCTRTATCCTCCTGTCAGGGAGTTGCAGAGATTGAGAAGGTGCCGCCTTCAGCCTCCTTTCCTCCAGGCTGAGCCCCACCACCTTCTACAGCTGCTCCTCATCAGGTTCATGCTTCAGACCCTTCCCCAGCAGCACTGCCCTTCTCTGGACATGTGAAGAACCTCCCATCACACACACTGAGGTCAGGCTGTGTGATGTTTTACACCACTTTTACCAGGGACGGCTGGCAGGGCCAGTTCCAGGTTAATCACACAGCTCCTATTAAAAGCTGCCTCTGGCCAGAAGTTTTCAAAGACTTTTGATGGACACAATCCAATGTGAACTAGTAGTGAGACTTCGCTGCAGACACACATTTTTTTCCATATTAAGCCACATATCTGCAATGGATCCACCCTGGAGGTCTAAAGGAGGGGTGGGAATCAAAGCAATGAATACCATGAGGGAGCAAGGAGTTCAAGGTGAATTTTTTTGCACTCTCTGTAATGTGGAAGCCTGGCAGAGAGACACATCTTCCAGCCAGTGGCYACTCAGCTTCAGAATCAAGTCAACCACTGACAGATAAAGGGAGGCAATGCCCTTTCCCAGAAAGCCCCAGAAGCAAGATGTTAACTGGCAAGATGTCCATCTGCAGTAACCACTGAGGTAGTGCAAGGTTTCTGGAAATTTATGATTGGCAGAGAACAAGCAGGAACAGGCAAGAAGCAACAGCACCAGCAAAACAGCAATGCCCAGACCACCACTGGCCAAGRACTTAAAACTATTGAAAGACAAAASAGAAAACAAATACCACTCTAAGGCCCTTCTACACCATTCCTCCCAACACATGCACACATGATGATCATTACTGGGATGACATACTGTTACACATAATTAATACATTAACTCATTTGACTGCTGAATACCCAGTGATCAATACTTAATTATATTTCCAGGCAATACAATAAAGTCAGCCAGAAACTGCATTGAGTAGACTCTGCAGATATGGAACATCAGGGTAGAAACAACACCATCACAAGATCAGCCGTAAGTAGGAGTTACATACAGGAGYTTCAACAGCACAGAGGGGAGAGAAAAGATCACATCACAAATGTCTCCGTGGTGAAGGAGGAAGAACTGAGCCATGAAGGTCAAGAGAAGATTGTCAAAACTGGCTGAAATKATAGGTTCAAATGACAGGGACATAYGGTTGAAGSTCTTACAGARAGAAAAAARGGAGAAGYAGGAACAGCAAGGGAAAGGGCAGAAATRAGGACATTAAAGGAAGCTGGACACCCACAGGACACCATTCAATGTTCAGTGAGGTTTGTCTTCCAATAGAAAGCTGCAGGGCTACCACAGCAAAAGCRAAGCCCACAGAAAGCCATCTGAGCAGATATGGAGAAGAGAAGGCAGGAGGATCATTTCTGTCCCCAGTCTGGGGAGCTGAAGCACCTACTCATTAAGCCCTCTCTTCTCCACAGGGCACACAAGGATTGGACAGATCCTTTCCTTCCATCAGTTAAGAAGGAATAAGCATTCAGGGGCACAGCAGAAGGCAGAGAAGAGCTGGGTGAKGAGAGAGTTCCCCCCACCATTACTTCCTCAGTGTCTAGTATCAAGTACTTCCCTCCAGCAACTTCCATCTGAGAAGCAACAGTGCTTATGCCAATCAGTGCTTTACARAAAAATCTGAACCTATGACTTTTCACACAAGACAGCTGACCCAAAAATAACATCCAAGCCTGATCTCTGCATCACTCTATCTCCTGTGCCAACAACTATTCCAACAGCAACATGGACTTGAACTTGTCCAAACTAGGAAAAGATTGCCTAAAATTTATTCCTGAAGCCCTCCCTTCTTCACAAATGTCCAGAAATACAAGGATAYAATGAAAGCACTTCTGCAAAACCATGAGAAATCCCATAAAAACATCTGAAGAGCCACACAAGTATTGTTCCCAGCTAACAGCTTCCCTGCTTCTTGGGAGATTTGTTAAATTAGCACCTTAAGGGTGTGCTGCAATCCAAACCTGAGGAAAGGGATTTGCTGGATGGCCCTGACTGAATGCACCCTTCTAGCACTGGCAAGTAGCTATCTAAGGCTGCCTTTTCAGTAGAGAGGATACTTCATCAGCAGGAGGGACCACCCTGCCACCATTGTCCAGAGAGCTGCATAGTTCAAGCACAAGGAGGCTGTAATGTTACACCTCTGCTTCTCCCCCACTTCCTCAAAAAGACTTCCAATATTCAGAAATAGTGCTTTAGCATCTATAATYAAGCTGGGTTTTCACCAAAACAYATATTCAAAAAGAAATTTGTCAGATAACAGTCAAAAAGCTTGAGTGTACTCAGCCACACATAAGGTAGGGAGYCCTCAGCCTTGGCTGGGCCATCARTCAAGGAAGGAGCCCTGATTTCATTTAATAAACTCTCTGTTCAGTACATCTGCTTTCCCAGCAAACTGGCAGCCTCTTCCACCACATGCCTGCACAGGCAAAATCTCCAGAGCACCTCTCCAAGGTCTCTGTATGCCAACACCGCACCTACTGCTAAAGGCATTGCAGACACACTCTCAGATTCTGCAGTGATGCTTGGGGGTGCTTTGGGGAGCAGGGAAGAGGCCTGGAAAGTGCTGACCCACTCCAGGGATTACTGAATGCAATATTGGATTGCTTGGCCCTAATGGAACAAAAGRAAAAAAAATCAACTGTAATCGACTTCTGTGTTAATAACACAAAGCCAGGGCTGTTTCCYCTGGAAAGATCGACATGGAATGTGAAGCAGTATCAATACCAGAGGCAGTATCAACACATGACATTTGGAAACTTGGCACACAGACAACAGCAGACAGACTCCAGAGCAGCTCAGGGCACTAGTAAATGAGAGCTTAGCCTTGGCTTAGCTTCCCCAAGCATTTGCTGCCGGTTGTTCCACCCTGCATCCACCAGGTCCTGCACACAAACCCAACTCCCGTGCACCCAGGTCAGCTTCCTGCTCCTTTAATGAGCYGAGACAAACCAAGGGAGATGCGTGGTCAGGAGCACAGGGAACTCTGGGTCACAGCTGGACAGATCTCTCAGACTTCAGCCCCGAGGTCTGAAGTCCATMATCTATTTCAGACAGAAGATAAAATTTATCAGAAGTAGCAACATATCTCTAGGCCAATTGCTGCCCTTATTCCAGCCTGACATGAATGAACACATGAGCATTCCCAAGTCCCCAGGACAGGCTCACAAGCAAGGACAGAAGAAACGTCTGCAGAACCTCTCATGGCTGGAAAAACAAGGGCACTCAGTGGATTTGGCACTGGTGGTATGTACAGCTTTCTATTGCTGAAGTTCACTAGTTTGTTTTTCATAACATTTTTAAGCACTGGATGTTTTAAGTGCCCAACTAAGCATTTTGAAGGAAGTGCTGCAATATTCCCAAGGTTTTCCCTGCTGGCTGCTGTCAAAAGATGGGAGTGCCCAATTTGGATAGCCTTTTGTTCTGACACAGCACACCAGCTCCTATGCCAAGCCTTGTGGGAAGGTGGGGAAGATCTTGTCACAGTAAGAGATTCAGCWGTGACAGTAGCAACCAAGCCCTGAGAAATGAAAGAAACATGAAAATCATTGGTTGACCCAACCCAACCCTCACCTTGCAAACACAGCTCTCCCACACACAGGGACCACAGAAAAGCACGTGTCTGACCACCAGAAGGAAGAAACAAATTGCCTGATCAAACATTCTAGCACCAATTCCCACTCAGACTGCAGCCTGGAAGCAGAAAATGGAAGAAGAAACAGCTTCAGAAACAGCTCAGGGTCAACATTAAACAGGAGGTTTTGACCTGCTCCAACAACAGCTCATCAACAGCCTGAAAAATCTTCCTTCCTCCCCAATTTCACCTTCTCTGTTAGTATTTCTAGCTATAGATTTCTTAGCTGGGTTCTGCCTCTTCCCAAGGACCTAATTAGAAGAATTAACAGCCACCCAAAATGCATAGGCCACAGCTCCACAGGGAAAAAGGGCAAAGACAACACATGGCATGGGAGAAGGGACGTGACCAGAGGCAGAACCTGACACCACAACTTTGACTTTTTTGATTTCCCAGCCACACTCAGACATAAGACACCAGAAGAGCCCTGTTGTTAGACAGAAGGTAAAGGAGGGGAGCAGCAGCTGGCAGAGGACTCGTACAGAGAAACCTGGATGCACACTCTGAATGAAAAGCTTTTGGAGTGAACTCTGTGTTTTCCACATCTGTCTGTTAAACGAACACTGTTATGATGAACACTGCTACAGGATCCCTTCCTTATCTTCTTCCCCACAGATTGGGTTACAGCTGTATAGTTTAGCCTGCAGTGGCACAAGTACCTCCCCTCTCCTCCTAAGTCCCACAACTGTCCCAAGCATAAGCTTTCCACCAAGTCTACAGTCCTCTCTTACTTTCTGACTCGCTCTTTAGGAATGTCAACACTACTGCCTCAACACCTAGAAGAGAGATATTGGTAAAAGATTAGGCCACCAAGACTACACAACARAAAACTATCAGCTCAAGATGATCAGAAGGAGAGTGGCAAGAGGCAGTGCAAGCCCACCAAAGATGCAGCAGCTTTCAAACACACATAACAAGTAAGGAAGTGTCCAAACTGGAACCTGSAGAGTTGACATGAAAAAATCAGGCAGAGATGTCCGGACACTAAACTTTTCCCCACATGGGCCTCAGGAAAAATTGAAAATATACAGCAGATATCCATAACATTTGGAGACACACATCTGCGTGTCCTGACTGTCACGGTCCTACAAGTCACACATTTTGTGCTTGCAAACAGCAGATTCCTAACTGGTCCCAGGCACGTACCAGAGCACAGGATACACATAAAACCAGTTTTACTCCCTCAGCCTCTCCTCTGCCCCGTGTGGCCCACAGCACATACCAAGAGAAGAGTGTGTGCCTCTAAATTAAAGATGCAAACATGACAGAAACTTCCCTTCAGATGCACACATGGGAATTTTACAAGCAAAAAACAGACACAGTAYGAAATACATATGCATAAGCAAACCAACAGAAGAAAAAAGAAGATAAGAGGACTCAATGCTCTAGTCTGCTTAATGAAAAGGCATGAGATGAGAAGGAAGGCTACATGACCCAAGACTCTGCAGCGTGCAGAGACCAGGCTCCAGCAAGGCCCACCCTAGGAGGCACAAACATATCCTTTGCTGGGACAGAGGCAGGGAGAAAGTTCCAGCCTCTTCTAATAGGTTCCCAGTGCCTGATCCTGYGCAAGACTAACCAACAAAGAGAAGCTAAAAAAAGCTTTGCCCCACCTTATTTTCTTTTTGATGGGGGTTTTCAGTGCTGCCCTAGTTAATCCAATCAGTCCCTGACCTTTCTAACAGATCCCTGCCTCTGCTTTCCAAACAGTGGCTCTTTCCCAGCCTCCAGTTACCCTTTTTTGAGGGCAGGGTCGGCATTTCTATTGCTTACTATATTCTTGCCCTGTTTGCTTGTTGAACTCTAATCTGTACTCTCCTTCCTAGGGCTAAGTAGCCAACATTCCCAGTCCTGGCCATAGGCCTTATTTTCCAGACAAAACCAGCACATTCTGTCTTGAAGCAAGAAACATGGAGCAGATGCCTGGTATCTTGCAGAAAGTTACATTACAATTCTGTACTTGACCTCAGATAGCACTGCCAGCAAACTCCTGCCATGCACAGTGGACAAATTTCTTTTCATGTTCTATTTTCCTCACCAATCAATTCCATGATAGATCCAAAGGACAGCAGGAAGCACAGGAAAGAAGAAAGTAAGTACAGACTAATGACTGCAAAACAAACTGGGAAGATACACCAATTTTCAGGCAGTTACAAAAATGCTACAGGCAGAATGGACAAAAAAGCCCAAAGCTTAACTTGTACCCTGTAAGTATTTTAATCAGCTATTCTCAGTTCCAGCAGGCCTGCCAYAGAATTGTACTAAAAACATGTACAAGGTCAGATTCTTAACACTTTCATTCCGGTGTTTAAATTGCAGTAGAAATACTGCAGTGACGACTTTATGCTAAAATAGACAAGGGGCAGAATGACTGCATGAACATACTTGGGACTGGGATCAGGGCAGAAACAAAAAAAAATCCACTTCGGCATTGCTTAGCTGTACCACTGGCAGCCCCTCTGCCCCATCTCTGTTGTAGGTTCATGAGACAAAGAAAAGCCACAGAAACTGGGCTGGAGGGAACACCCACTGGAGCATCCATGGGCAGCCCCCCAGCCTTCCATCTCATCTGGCTAGCCACAGGCAGAGGCTACACACCAACATCTCACAGAGCGTTAACAAAAGGCATTTTGAGGACTTGAACTGGAGCCCTGGCATCCAGCTTTACCACCAGCAAACAGCACCACTGGGCTAAGAACATACCAAGCYTGACCACAGTTCTGTGTAATGCCCAAGCAGAGAACGCCTGCATGTAGCACACCCAATGTATTTTTATTTTGGAGGATCTGCTTTGAATCCATGTGGATATGGGAAATTCAGAACAACTATGCATAAGGAGTCCTGCAACTTAACTGCCATTTTCCTGAAGGATCTTTGCCCACCTTGAACCCAAAATCTTCTAGTCTGTTTTTTTCCCTACTTATGTCAGTGGAAGGGACCGGGAACAAGTTTAGTTTCTGTGGCAATCCTATTTATCAGCTCCTCTTTCTCACGGTCATCTCTTCCAAGCAAAAGAGCTCTGATCCACTGAATCATTACTTGTATTCCACACCTTTGGTATCAATACTGAAAACCTGATCTGCAGACAAATGTGAATGCTCAGGAAGGACAGCACTGACTGCAGACAGTGCAGTGAGCTCCCATACCTCCTTTGAGGTGAGGCATATGTGCTTTTCTTGCCCCTGTGCTAAGGAAGCTCAGTGAACCTGGCTTCACATTCACAGTCATAAAGACTTGGGCAATGCCTACATATTAGCAGACAGAAAAGCAGAAGCAGAGTTTCTAGAGACACTTCCTGACTGCTCTAATCAATTCTTTTTATGAAGTAATTATTCTGAACCTTACTCAGAGCTTTAGGACCATGGCAAAATTTCCACTGTGTTATTTTAACTGGTGATTAATTCTTCTCTCCTGGCACTCCTCTTTGGATTCTTTAACATGTCTAGTCTCAGGCTCCCCGTGGCATGAGTTAGTTTCCCCACTCACAACACTCCGTGCATTGACAGGAAAATGAAAAAAGTAATCACATGTTAGAGCTTGCCCTTGATTGTTAAGTCTGTGTGGCAGATTAGTGCAGTGTGCTCCCCCTCCCCATGCTGCCCTATCTATTGCACAAGCATACGTCAAGGAGTTAATCCCACCATCTGCAGCTGTCAGAGCTCCTACACTCCAGGAAACCACACACCTGCATTTTGGGAGCACTGAGGAAACACTAAGTCCAGCCACATCTTCTACCACTGAACAGCCACATATTAAATGTAATCATATTAATTTATTTTACCAGATGGTTTGTTTAGGCAACATATACAAAGTAATTTTAGATTTAGACATAGAGAAGAGAGCCACAACTCAGCCTGTATAAAACCAGCAGACTTTCATTATTTACATAATTTAAGAATTATTAACTCAATCCAGTCACATTCTCATCAGTCAGTTCCAACACCACTTGCACCATAAGTGGCTTCGTAAATGGCTGCACACACAGAGGATTAAAACACTAACATAAAGTAAGAAGGAGGGTGAGAATATCCGAGAAAGCTTCCCAAATAGCTTGTGACAGGCCTATGTTTGATCTCCAGCCCCCAGTTCAGCTGGGCAACAACAGACACGCAGGATCAGCAATGCAGAACACTTCCCATTCTTCCCCTCTCTTTTTAGGAGCACATATAGCAGATTTCAAAATTGAGAAGTATTTGAAGAATGGAGCTGGAAAAATAATCACCTGGAGAAGTACAAAAAAAATAAAATCCTTTCTGCTCTGGTCTGAGACGGGAGCAGAGATGGAACTCAAGCCTACTCTCAGCATCTACTGCAGCTTAGCATCTGCTGCACCCAGGCACTCCCTCCTGCCCCACAGAGCTTATATCTAGACGAGAAAGAAGATGACTTTTTAATCACAGCACTGTACAACTCAGTATCATAGACAAGTAACTGTTTCACCACAAGGTCCAGACTGGAGCTGCCAAGCAGAAGCCCCTAAAGGACAGATCCAGGTGATCCTGTGTCTGCATGACRTATCTGTGTGATCATAACGGCCCTATAACCATGAAAGGATCTTACTAGTTCTAGCATTCAAACATGACACAGTGAACTATCGCTTTTGATGGGGCTTTTTCCYCATGGTGGTGATGTTGCTTACACAGTTGAACAAGCCTAGCTCATGAAAACATTCACTCACAGGTGGTGCCCAAGCACATCAAATCTCCTTCCCTCCTCCTGAGAGCACAGACTGCCCTGTAAGTGGAACTCATCCAAACACTGCTTCACCATCTCTTCCAGCTGCCACTGCCACTTCTGGTGGCTGATGCTTTTGTGCTGTCCCAACTGCTCTTCYGCTTCAGCTGACAATTCAGAGCTCCCTAAAGCCCTGAGGCACCAAMAGGATCACGGCTCTGCCATCTTACACAACACAGACACAAAGCATCTTCCGCCCTGACCAGACCTACATCCACACCCCACTCCTGCTCCTCCTCTGGCTCCAACCACATACGGCACCATCCCACTACCAAGCCCCCTGACAGACCCCAGTGACAATCACCCCACTGCAGACCTCCCACAGCATTCTGCATCTCCTGGCAAAGCTAGGTTTGCCCCCTATCAGGGAACTGTCTGTCTTGCTCACAATGATTCTCACACAAGACTTGTGTCTCTGTCACACAAGACTTATTTTTCAAACAAGGACTTCGAGCAAGCCTCTCTACTCCAGTATGACCATTAGGCTCACTTAAATGTAGAAGAATTTTTTTTTAAAAGGAAAATTAAGATCTGGACCCCTTTAGGAGTGGCAGAAGCTGTTCTGTTGCGTTGTTTTGTTGGATTTTTTTCCTCCAGACCATCACCTCTTCCCCTTTATTTGAACCTTGCAGGTCAGCATTGGTCACCCATCTTGGAACGACATTTCCTGGTAGAATCCACTTTAAAGCAAGCAAWATTTGTAAAAAATGACAGGGCTCTGCCACTTTGTACTTGACGCTCTCCCCTGCCAGCAGCATAGGCAGACAAAGTCTCATTTACACTGTCTGCACTAGCACAAACAGGTCCAGCCCCATCCACCTCACACAGAGATGAAATCAGCAGCTGCCAGAACAGAGCTGTGGCAAGATCACCCATGATGTTAAAACAAATAACAGGGGATCACAAAGGAACAAACTACCATGAGTAGGTGCTTCTCTGACATTCCTTGTCAGCTTTCAGAGCTGCCAGACATTTGGCATTGCCTTGATGTCAGGTCTGGGACTGCAGCATGCCCCCACCTCTCTGATTCAGTATCCCCACGCTTACAGGGAAACAAGGACTGGCACCCTTCCTGTGAAGGAAGTGCTCCCTGAACAGAAAAGCTACACACCCCTTCCCAAGTAGAATATGCAATACTTAGGCTCACCACACCCAAAAAACCACACCTTACTGAGAACACCTGCATCCCCAACAAAATGCCATGTTGGTTCCCCCAAGAGAGAGACTTTCATTGTACAAGGGAAGCCAGCAGATCCTTCCACATTGCACAGAAGATGCTGGCAGGAAGAATGTTTCTCTGCATGAAGAGGGCTGTGGCATAAGCACAATATCTGCTAATTTCCTAATATGGATCACAGTCCAATGGATTTAGATACACACGCCTACAGAYTCATCATGTTTCTCACTTGGTGTAAGACTGAGTTTAATCTTTTTACCCCACTGACAGGATATTAATTTTACCTAATAGCCCAAGAGCTGCCAAGAGCTATGAGCCATTGTTCACATTTTTCTGGCTTTGTTCAGCTTTCCTTCCCTGATGAGGAGCTCCCCATTAGTCCTGACTTTGCTGAGGTGTCACAGCATGACGTGAAGAAATGCCAGCTACATGGYGGATCCCAAACCGAGAGTGCAAAGCACAATCTGGACTTTTCCAGGAGGCGGAACTGATCCAAGCCACTGTGCCAGGAGCAACATTTGACAGCACTGAGAAGACTGTTCCATTTCAGCAGTTTGGGGGTTTGGATATTGCCACCCTAAAAATAAGACAGGGCAGAAAGCAGCAGCCAAGTAATGCTGCTGTGGTACAGCCTCCATCCATGTGGGAACACAAGGCACCCACRAAGTCCAGAGGGATTTGCCCATTTGGGTGGACACATGAGCCTTTGGGTAAAGGGTAGGGAGATAAGGAAACCTGCACAATGTCAAAACACAACAGATTGCAGCTAAGAGAGAAAGGTGTCCTGTCTCCCTCTGCCAATCCTCCCAAGGACTAGCCTCCCTCTATGTCAGGCCAGGGAGCAAAGATGAGTTAATAAAGCTTCACTTCCACTGAGGACCTTCCAAAATTAGTCAGCTGCTGGAAACCAACGGCTGATGCTGCTATAGCTAAAAAACTCAAAAAACTTCCTGCGATTCCATCAGTCTTGAACCAGCTTACCTCCTCCAAAAGTCAACAGCAGGCAAAATATCACCAGTAAGATGTGCATGGGAGATGTTCACTCCTAGCCAGGATTTTCATGCAGCTGTTTCAGAAGCCTGAAACACACTGACTGTGAAGCCAGTGCTACAGCCTTCTTCTATGGATGTTACATAATAAATAATGCATTTTAAGTATTGTGATGCTGAACTCCAAATCCCAGCGTCACTTAGCCTTTAAAGACAGTGCCATAATTATTTATAGTATTTACATTCCATAAGATGGTGGGAGTTGTACTATCAGATCTCATTTAAAGATTACTTTCACATGAAGCAAAGCTGGTTCTTTAACATTTTCTTCAAGCAGAAAAAGGTGGCAGCAGCAGCTGGAGTATAGCAAACAAATCCATAGATGCATATGGACATATAGGTCAAATAAGGCTGAGCAAAAAACAAGTTTACTGTGAAGCATTATTTTGGCTGTTTTTGCACATGCTGTGCTGACCATTTGCGGTTTAATCTCAGAGAAGCTCTCTCTCCCTTGAGCCTGCAGCCCTCCCAAGCTTCCAAGAAGCAAGTTTGACTATAAATACTCCATGTTTCTTTACACACGAAGGTTTTCATATGAGCATTGCTGTTTCATACACTTAATGCACCAGGAAAAACTGAAGGAGGAACTGGAAAATTTTGTTCTGTGCCCTGCAGAGATGAAAAATATCATTCAAAAATATAGACCTGACCTAGAAAAAGGAAGAGTTATTCTGCTGCCCTCTAATGAGCACATCTAACAGCTGAAAAAGAACACTCTCAAAATACATCTGTTCTGCTCTGCCACAGATATGTCCTCTCCTGCTACAGAGCTGTCAGCAATGCAGGCACAGCTGGAGCAGTGCCTCCCATACAACAAAGACAGGCAGAATAAACATCTGGATGGGCCCAAGATCTGTTCTGAACTTCCCTGAATGTAGGTGGGAGTATACAGCTGTGTCCTGTTCTGTTCCCTTCCCTTGCCTGAATAGAGGGAGGGGAGAGGTTCCTAATTCTGACCTTCAGGACACAAGGGCCACAACATTGTTATGGGGATACAGGTACCACAGACACATGGAAGAATGACTTGAGCTTCAACACATGTGACAATGAATTAAAAGCAAAGGAATTCAGTGCTCATGCAAGGGTGTCTCTGCATCTGCACAATGCTCAGAAGATATTCAGTTGAAAAAGGCAGGAAGGAAGGGAGAGGAACAGCCATGGAGCAACAGTGCTACCTGGTACTGCGTTTCATCTCAGTTTTTACTGAACTACTGCGATGCTGTGGGTTGACCCTGGCCAGCTGGCAGATGCCCAGGCAGCTGCTCCCTCCCTCCTCAAAAGAACAGAGGAGAAAAATAGGATGAAAAGTTGTGGGCTGAGGTAAACAACAGGGAGATGATTTGCCAATTACCATCACAGGCAAAACAGACTTGACTCAGGGAAAATTAATGCAATGTACTGCCAATTAAAATAGAATCAGATGGTGAAAAACAGACACTAAAACACCTTCCCCCATCCACCCCCTTCTCAGCTCCACTCCTTCATTCTGACTTCGTCATTCCTGGCTCCCTTGAGCAATGCGCAGGGCCAGGGAATGGCATTACAGTCACTCTCTGCTGCTCCTTCCTCCTCACAGTTACCCATTGGGGTCCTGGTAGCACCTCCTTTCCTCCTTTTCTAATCTCAGTCTTCACACAGCTCTCTCACTTTTTTCCTATCCTTCTTAATTATTTTTCCCAGTGCCAGCATCACTATGCCTGACAGGCTCAGCTCTGGCTGCCCTGGGTGCCCTCAASCTCTTAGCACCTGGCTGTGCCCTGAATGTGACAGGTCTGGTTTCTGTCCTGCTACCAAAACCTTGCCACTTACACYCAATACAGGTAAACAGGMCAATGCCCTCTATTTTGGAGGAAGAAAATACATGAAGCGATAATAACCCCACATAAACAGTATCTAGACATCTGTACACTATTTCCATAAATAAAAATCAGGTATCAGCAGTAAAACAAGCAGCACACCTGCAGCTGCAGAGGAACACACCTAAGCCCAGCCTTAAGTCCAGCACTGCAGTCACAAATTACTGGCATGAATCAAAAGCAATAGCCAGAGGCTTTGCTGAGCACAATATGAAAGTGTCACTGAACAAAGCAATTTAAAATTGTGATTTCTGGYAGCAGAATTCCTGCAGCCTCCCCATGCCTCCCTGTCAACAGGCACACCAGGTAATTTCAACTCAAAGCACATTGCAAAATAACTGCTGCCTGTATAGACACAGCCTGTACCCRTGGCAGCTGGAAATGTCCTCTCCATGCTAAAGAAGCCCATTCCCATTACATAACACTCAGTGACCTGAATTTACAAATAATCTTGGCGAGGAAAATAGACATAAGGAAAAACAAAGTTAAAAAGCCACGGAGCTAGGAAATGCAACAGAGGGAAATCAGCCCAGAGCATGTACATGCACAAATGTCCACAACATTCACAGAAGCCAAAATTTTTAAAGTGTATCTGTTGATTTGCTGTATGTTCTCCAAGCAGTCGAGAACACAGCACAAGWCAGTCAGGAAACAAGTCCGTGTGCCCCATTTTTCCTCAGATTTCCTGCCTGGGACTCTCTAAAACACAATACTTCATTGGAGTTGGTTATCAATATCACTAAGCACCTTCCAGCTCACTCCCCTCTTGCTTGAAGATCTGCTTGGATAGCCTATTCTTCTGCAGCAGGATTTTCTCCAGAATCTTCTGTGGTTAGCCTTATGGAACATTTGCAAYACTGCTAGTTCAGTCTAAATCTGCCCAAATTACCATTTCAAACAACCCAGAATATTCCAGTACCCACTGCATTTAATCCTTGCATAGCTGTGTTTCCCACATTTAGCTCAGACAACATACATTGAGATTTACAGTGTTAAAAGCTTAATTTAGAAAAAAAACAAACAAAACCAACAAAAGACCACTTTCACAACCCACTTGACTAAAAATCTAAGCCCAAATTAGATGCTGTTACCATTTATGCCACATATGAGCATCAGTAGTGCCACTCTGAAATGCTGAAGGGGATAAACAGATCTTCAGCTGACACGTGCATTTCCACCCAAGCATAAAGAAAACCTTGGTCCATAAATTGCTCACCAAGACCAGAATAAAGGATAACTTGCACACAACAGAATAATACTATAGATCCCCCTAGGTCTGAGTGCAAGACATGAACTCTTGAGATCTCCCTGTGATGCAGCCTGTAACTCAGTAAGATCCACATTAGCAGGGCAGAGATTTATCTCTCAGTAAATCAGAAATGTGATTTATATAGCACAGAAGTTTGTGAAATATAACTAACCCCCAAGCAACATTTCTCACATAGGTACTTCCCAAAGGTATCAGCAGAAGGAGGCTGACATATTCCTGCACCTCAAAAACATACCAAAAAAAGTCAGAAGGGGGAACCCAGAAGAGGGAGACCTTCATGCCATCCACCCTTCACCAGCCTCTACCAATTTCCTAAACAGTGCCTATTAAACTCCCAGGACATGTATTTCAGAGAGACATTTGACAGCTTCACTTCACACAACACCATACCACCTCTGGTCACAAGGAAAGGGCTCTGACTTCCAGGGCTATCAATCTGCCCTTTCCACAAGTGCTTCCTCACCCCTCTTGGAATTTGGCATCTCAATTCCTGCAGTGYTAAGCCATCCCTCTCACACCCCACCAGATTTCATTACTGGAACTTGTGCTTGCCCTTCGGCATCAGCACAGTGCCGTTCTACCTCTCTTTGTAGAATTTATAATTTTATAACTCAATTATGKCAAAGCTTTAACATTAGTGCAGCAAAGACAAGGATTTCAGTTCATAACCCTCTTTTGTAACGCTGCAGCTTCAGTACTCTCCTGARCAGCGCTGATCTATTTTTGTCTAAGTAAGGATGTCCAATCATTTTAAATTCATTTTGCAGGAGAATACCAGTCTAGATTAGTATCTTTTTAAAGCTTCAGGAATCATGATAACACAGAGCAAGCCACAGCATGACATGCAATACCATGCCCCACCACACCTGGGCAGGAAGGCAAGGGGGCACACCAGCCCCACATTCAGCAAGCCTTTCAGTGGCACAAGGCACTGGTATGTTCGATCCAAAAAGACCCTGTTTGAGCACCYAACTTTTACAAAGGCTGGAAAGCAGCTTTGCAAAAGCACAGAACAGCACCTCAGGAGCTTCTCCAAAGAAGTCTCCAGACCCTCACTGAGCTGATGCCTGATGATTTTTGCCTTTCCTTTCATGTACTCTTTTTATACTTTTATATACTTTTAYACATTTTCTGTACCCTTTATGTATCCCTTGTACCCCTTGRCCTACATGCTTGTAATTCCTGTAGCCTGATATTCCAACTTAGTCTAGGAGTTTTGCTAGGCAGAGAGACCAAGCATCCTCAGGAAGGAGTCAGCATGCCCTGTGCTATCTTAAACCCGAGGCTCCARCCTTGTGTGAAGCCTTCTGTCCGAAACATCTTGTATAAACTGGGCTSTGGCCTCATCCGGGGGAGGATTCATTAGAATAAGGAGACATTACTGCATGTGTTAACTTTCTTATTGAAGAATCCTAGATAGATATGCTAATTCCTGAAATCTATAAAACTTGTATCCGTGCTATACACGTGTGTGCTTTCTGCCATCAAGTTGTGCACCTGGAATCCCAAATACCRAAGTAAAACCCTTTTTATGCCCTTAACCATGTCTATGTCATTATTAGAAAATGGCCATTCAAGGCAACAGAGACATATCCTCCTCCCCAGCCACCCAGCAGCATGGAAACGCTGCCCCAGGGCACACACATACCTTCCACCAGTGCTACTGGTRAGCACTACACAGCAGGCACAGCCAAGGAACCAACCACAACAAGAAGCTAAAGGGATCTTACACATCCTTCAAACTCCTAGGACTCATTTCAAGCTCTTCCCACCACCGACAGCCTCCTCCCCTGGAGCAGGCTGCAAAATGTTTTGGAAGGTTTGGGCTCTCTGGAAAATGTTTGTGTTTGTGTGGTGTTCAGTATCCATGACCACGAGCTAATTGGAGTCTTTTGGTTTTTTAATGTTAATTTTAAGAACAGAGACTTAGCCACAGCTAGAGGGAGGGAAAGAAAACAAAAGAGTTAATTAGGTCCATAAATATTAACACAACTGATTCCTGTGATTTGGCAGAAGGCACTCAMAACATGGAAATGCTCTATTTGCAGAAGGAAAGTCAAAGCACKGAAAACAGTGTTAGTTTCAGACGCTCATTTATTGCTCCTCAGTTAATTGCACTGACTTTAATTAAAGTAGAGCTTCCCACAGCTATTCTCACAGCCAGCACTACACTGCACAGACAAATTGTTAAAGCAACATGAARCTGTGTGGATTTTATACCTTATTTTTTGTTTAAATTATTATTTAAGGCACCAATGTCTTTAGTTTTCAGTAGGATCCCCACTTTCAGGCTCCCAGGAGCCACCCACTCTAAAGCAGGTCTCTTTTCTCCCTTCCAACTACTGCTACAGAACCTGGTCAATCTGACTCCTAAAGTAAGATCCCACTGCCTTTAATCCTTTGGACCACAGGAACAGAAAAACCCTGTTGGCTTTGAAGCAAGTTGTTGGAAATGACAGAATCTGTTTGAGGTGTCCTGCAGACTGAGGTCATCTGACCTCACCAGAGAGGCTTTTTGGACCACAAACCACTATSTCAGCTCCTCTCAAACACAGTGCAGTTTTCTGACAGCCTGTTACAAAACTCTCAGACACAAAATATGCCCTTAAAAGGTGATCTGGCATGGTCAAGATAAAAGCAGGGGCTAATGATGCAATAAAAAAAAAAAAACAAATTTCACCCAAACAGCAAGGAAGAAGGAATGTACAGTAATTTGCTACCTAAAKCAGTTTATCCAGATAAGGTAAACTGCCATCTGTCACTTTATCAAATTACCAGGGTGGCCAACACTGGGCCTGGGGAGAGGCAACAAGATTAATMCCTACACAGCTTTTCCCCTTTCCTGGGAACTTTTCCTTTCTTGCAAATTCTATTATTGGAGGTTTCAAGCACGTTCACACTCGGTGTCAGAAGCAACAGCAGCTTATGGAGGGAAGTTTTCCCCTTTGAGCTGAGACCTGCACATTCAGTCCYGGGACACATCCTTGACATATGGAGGTGACACAAAGGACACAGACTCATTGCAGAAGGGGGTACAGGGAGGCGAGAGCTAAAGCAAGAATTCCCAGCTCAAACACCTGCTCCTCCCAGGGCAACACCCACACACACATCGGATATTTTCAAGGACGTTTACAAGGTTTCAGCGCTACATCACCAAGAGCATCACAAAYAGCTTCAGGGAGAGCGTTTCACTCCCCCCACATTCACAGCCCAAAGCTYGGGCAGCTAATAACAAAGACAGATTTGGGGGAACACCTTATCACTTGGGTCTAGCACAGCACAYAGGCATTTCCCAGGGAAATTTCACKMGCACGTTGGAGGTGCTGCAGCCGCTCCCTGCCATCCTCGGTGTGTGGAGCAGCCCGCTTACAGCCCTTCCCATCTGAGCAGTGTTACGGTGGGGAACAGCTTGAGGAAGGCGTTCTGCACAAAACAAACACAAGACAGGCCTGACAGCTGCCAGCACAGAATGAAAAGCTGAAGAAAAGCAACAGCAGCAGAATTGTGAAGATCCAGCAGCTTTCCACACCAGCAACGTGAATGACCAACACAAGCAGATTTCAAAATTCCACACATGTGCATTAAGAAAAAGCAGCAGAGGTTTAGAACCGATATTCAGAAAGGATCCATTCATTAAAACAAACAGGATTAATTTTTATTTTTTAATCCTTCAATTGTTAAACATCGCAGTATGCCAGAAGAGTGAAAAGACCCAAAACACAGAGTGAAAAAAACAAAATCAAAACAGAGGAAAGGTGATCAGAGATGAGGACAAAGGAGGAGGAACCATAGTATTGAAAGGTAATAAACACGCAGAAATCCAATCAACAAACAGGAATAAACAATGGGACACAAGGACTGATATCCTGTCAAGAGTTCCAGCAGAGTAATGGGTGCCTGGTCATGGCTGCAATTCTTCCAGCAACAGTAGAGCAGATCCACTRCAGGGGTAACAAGTCTGGACACTGCAGGAACAGCAATGCTGTCAGAGGAGAGGTCTTACAGAGACTCTCTAATATTCTGGTACAACATCCATTAAAAAACTCCAAAACTGGACAGCAAATCATATTGCATGAAGCTAATGCAAGACCACAATGCCAACCAAGCACAGCTTTTCTGCTTCACTTGGAGCCTACAAAAGGAGAACAGGATTGGACAAGTGGGTGCAGAGCTCAAGCAGAAGGAAGCAGATGAGGTGACAGACCCAGCAGATCTGGAACTCAGAGCAGAAGCTGAGGTGCAAACCAGAAGGGATCTGTCAGTGACTTTGCAGAGAGGTTTAGTAACAAAAGAAATTCACAGAGAACCTCAAAGGGGGAAAGTAAGGCTGTACGCAGCCGGCAGACCTCRGAAATTCACTGCTGTCAGTGAATTCCTGTTTAGTCTGATTTTATTCTCTATCTCCACATTTCTTCAGAAGCAAAAGGGAACCCCTTCTCTGTCAGATGCTCAGTCATTTCCCYCCTCTGCTCCCCTCTATGCCACTGACAGTGGCTCCTGTGCTGCAAGACAATTCTAGGCCTCAGAGCACAACCTCTGCTCAGGCTCATGACCTATCCCACTCTGCATTTTACACCCTGGCATAGAATCACAGACCTACAGAGCGGCCTGGCTGGGAAGAAACCTGCAGAGAGCATCCAGTCCAACCCCCTCTTTCATCTGTTACTATCCCAGGTTGYTCCAAGCCCTGTCCACCCTGGCCTTGAACACTTCCAGGGATGGAGCAGCTACAGCTTCTCCGTGGAACCTGTACCAGGGCCTCGTCACCCTCACTGTAAAATGAAAAGTCTTTCTTTATGTCCAATCCAACCTCAGAAATCAGGACGATTTTGCAAACAATTATGAAATTGCTGTGTTGTGCTTTTGCTTTCCCAACAACACGACTTGTCACTGTTCCCTTCTGGAATAGCTGAAAATAAAGCAGGAAGCTACCAATCCAGTTGCTCATATCATTCCACAACTTGTTCATCATCGACTCCAAAAAAAAGAGACATTCCCAGGCAACTGCTTGGCCAGAGTCAAGCTTGAATACGCCCTTGCTTCAAGGAGCAAACACTGATGAGCGAAAGCTGAAGAAATCAACTAAAACTGAGCAGCAGCAACCCCAATATGATAGGACATTATTTCTGACTTGGTAGCAAACATTCAATTCCCACGCTACAGAGGCTCACCCAGATGAGATTTATTCACTCACATGAGTCACAGAGGTCTCTGAGTRGCTTAGATTATGGCAAAGCCTTTGATTTACATTACGTCAGTAGCTAAGTAAATGATACTGACAGGAAGCAATCACTGAGCAAGAAAGTAACTCAAGGACTGAATTCCAGCATTCTCAGGGATGGCACTGGCTTTTGTCTTCTACATGTCTGTGGAAACCATCTAGAATCTGACCTTAAGCTAAGCTAATGAATTACGACAAAAAGACAAAAAGCAGAGCAGGAGAAAGCAGTTGCAGCAGGTTTGCTTCACAGAACGACACAGCTCAGAGCTACCATATTAAAATACTTTCCTTTTTAGACCCATGGYTTTTTATATCACAGAACGCAAGACTCACCTACAATGAATTCCATTTTGGTGACATTTTTCATTACAGTTCCACCCTCTCCTTCTCATGCCACAAGGATTACTGATGCCAGAACAGCCTGTGCTGGTACCTCACACTAATCATAAGCACACTGAATCAGCCTTGTATCTAAAGGAAGCAACAGACCATTATCAKGAGTAGCAGATACTTCCACAGGGCATCCTGCCTCAACCAGATGCACCAATGATCCTTAGAAATCCTCAGAAAAACAAGGCCTTCAGCTGGCAAGAACCAACAGCACCAGTTTATCCTCCAGAACAAGRGGGCTCTTTCCTTTCAGCCTCAGCACACACAAGCACTAGTGTTAGCTGAGATAACCCTGCTAGAGACTCTGGATTTTCTAATTTACACTTTGTGGTTTCTCCCTGCTCCCTCAAAACCACCAGAGAGTGGCAAAGCTGGTCACTTACAAATGGAGGAAAATTAAGAGTAAAAAATTGTAGAGGGAGGTGTCCTCTCTTGTTGGCAAGCACAGGCAACAGCCCTCAAGCCCCAGCACAACRGTGGATTCGTTTCCTACAGGGCTACAGCCCTTTGCCTCTGACACATCAAAACAGCTGTTCCAGGTGAAACTTTTATCCCATGGAAATAACAATGTTCTGCTGTTGATTAGTTAACCCCTGTGATGCTGTACATAGCATCAAATAGCTGCCTATACCATGGATTTATTTACAGGGCATGACAGTGCACTGCATTCTCTTTTCCTCCTACTTCCTAACAGCCAACTGGCTTTTTTGACCACTGTYGAGCTCCAAGCCAACATCTTCTAAAATCTAACCCAATTCCAAGATGTTCTTCAGACTAAGTTTTATTTGGAAGATAGTCACAGCATAAGGCCAGATCTAAACACAAAACATAGAGAAACCAGCAATCTTGGACAATGTGAATAACTCTTGGATAATGTGAGGCACACAAACACGCRTGCACACACATAGGACAAATATACCTGTTTTCCCAACTGCCACATTAGCAGTCTTGACAGAAAAAATCTTCTCTAGCTGTGAAAAGCACAGGAGATAGTGAGCCCACCTACAGTCTGCCAACTTGACCTTCTCAGAGCTTGAAAAGCAAGTGGGAGAGAAGCACGCTTTTGTCTTGTTATTAAATCTCAAAATAGCAATGTGTAGGAGAATCCTACCCTCCTGCCCTGTGCACTAAGGCTGAGGGGGAAGAGGGGGAAGAGGGGGAAGAGGAGGAAGAGGAGGAAGAGGTGGAGGGAGGGCTAGAGTCAAGTTGAATTTCCTGCTGAACAGGCTCCGAACTGACCAGAGATGCCAGGAGACAAAGCACGTCTGCCTAGAATCKCTTTTCTACTCCAGGGTGTCTGCCATTGTATGCACAGCCTAGTTACAGTTCACTGAATTAACACATAAAAAATGAATTGATTTCCATAATGAAAAAGCCTCTACATGGCTCCAGAGTGAGACAAGAAAGGGCACAACAGCTTGGGAAGATGTAAAAAAATAATCAAATCACTTTTTGCCTCGCTGAATTGCAGTTTTGAGCCCCCAAATGACCAGTTATTTTTAGCTGATCATCTGGAAAGTGCGTAGGAGCACAAAGCATTGGGGTCAGCATGGCTGTCTGAGGAAGCCAGCACGTAGCCCGGAGAGAGGCAGCCAGGCACTGCACATCTGCATCATCAGCACTGCACGGGGACCAGCAGCACGGCTCTATTTATAACCCAGACATGTACAGCTGTAGCCTGCAATGAAAGGCTGGGACTGCGGGCTGCCAGCCCCCAACAGCATGCTGTCTGATTTCATTAAAGAGATGGCAACGTGCACATGCACACACAGATGCATACATGTCCTTTTCCCAGGAGAGTTACCAACAATGAGCCCAGTGTTTTGAAAACAATACGTTTCACCATGGTTTCTGTGGAGAGAGCAGCCAAATGTGTCCTCAAGCAACCTCCCCCCTCCCTCACTCTCTGCCCAAATGTGGCTGGTGGGTAACCCATCACTGCTCAGGCAACCACTATCACTTGTGTGACKGGTTTGTTTGTAGCCCTGGACAGGAAAACAAAGTCACCACAGTATTTCTCTACACGAACAGAAGAAATTAATTTACTTTGCAAAGAAGATATTCGGGAGTCACGTGCATCTTCTGCATCAGGAGAGCTTGCTGCGCTACCAGGCTCTGTCTGGTAGTTTGTTCCTTCTGGGATTTTTTAAACATTTACATACAGTTTGTGGGGGTTTGGGATTCAATTTTTTGAGACCGTGTAGACACTCAGAAGTGAAAACTGCTTTCAGATACAAAGCTCCATCTGCCAGTGAGCAGTCAAAGGGAGCATTTCCTTGTTGTGGGWCTGGAAATCAAAGGGCTCTATCACGTCCTCCTTCTTCCTACACTCCCTATGAGTTAAGATTTTTCTGCCCAGGAATCCTCGAGCCACAGACCCCACAAGAGCAAAGGACAGAAGACTTGCTGCAGTCAGGCTGCTATGAGTGATGCATTGTTGGTACACAATGAGAACCTCCTGACAAAATACTGGGTTAGCAACGGCAGCTGCTGGTAAGGCAAAAGCAGCCACAGAGGAAGCCCAGAGATCAGAGCCAGGGCTCTACTGTGCTCTCAGCCCCGGCAGTCTTTGGCTGCACAAGGATACTCCACAGATAGCCTGAAGCTACTTCCCCACCTAGGGATCACTAAGCACATCCATGCAGAAGCCCAAACAAAAGCAAACCTCTTCTAAAAACCTTCACAGGAACACGGCAAGCCATGTTTAGGTTGTAGTTCCCTGAACTTCTGGGATAGCCACTGACAGCTCCTGCAAATGCAGTCCCCAGCATCTCTGCTCACAACCTAATGTGGCACTCATTCAAAATACAACAAACCTGTTCTGGAGGAAATGACACTCCTGGAGTCCAAGTCAAGCTTCTTCACTAGGGTATCAGGGTCAATCTTCAGTCCAGAAAATACACCAGAAGATGTGAAGTCCCAGTCCTTATCCAAAAGAAACATAAAGCAGGAATCAGTACAAAAACAACAAGGCAAYATTTGTTTAAAAAAATTTTAAAAACACAGCACCATCCAAATAGGAACAGTGGTAGTGAGAAGGYGTCTCTCTTGAGCAGGCAAAGGCAGGTAAGGCACCGCACTATCCTGCTCCCCCTGCCGGCTCTTCCACACAGAAGTAAGTTTCACAACGTTTCATTTTTGAGTGTTCTGTTCCTAACAGACTCGTGCCTCAACTCAACCTCGCCTCACTCAAGCGCATTCACTCCCAGGAGAGCTGCAAACAGCAGCCTCAGGAAAAGACAGATTTATTACAGGTACAGAACAATACAGATAAGCAACAAATGAGCAGATTAGGGGATTAAAGCCTAAATCAATGGACATTAAGCAGATTCAGTGACTACTAGCAACTCACCAAATCTTCAGCATCATGCTTTAAGCATGCAATGCCTCCGTAARTCCTAAGACCTGCAGCAGCTAGTCTGGATGGATTAGAAGAATTTATTACTTTAGCCAACAGTATCTACCAGCACCAACACATTACTTYACAGTGGTATAAACCCAGCTGTATTTGGTGCAGGCAGTTCCYCACATGGAAAGTGCAGGCATATAAAAACATTTACTGGTGTTTCGTCCTTGCTGTGAGGAGGCTGAGGGACGCACCCAGCTTTAATCTCAACTGTGTATTCAAAACACAGCTGGGGAAACCGAAAAACCCTAAATAATTCTCCACCTCCCCTAAACTAAAACTGAAGGGAAGCACTGCAAGACCTCCCCCTCTCCCAACGCTCCTTGCTAACTATCCTCACAGCTGCACGCAGGTTATCCCACGGCAACACAGCACAGCAGCAGAAGCGCTGGGACACGTGTGTCGCCGTGGGCTGGGGACACCACGGCACAGCGGCACTGGAGCAGCACGCTGGGACTGCCATGGCACAGCGCCGGAGCAGCTCCAGCCTCCCTCG
Source organism: Malurus melanocephalus (assembly GCF_030028575.1). Taxonomy (NCBI): domain Eukaryota; kingdom Metazoa; phylum Chordata; class Aves; order Passeriformes; family Maluridae; genus Malurus; species Malurus melanocephalus. Next base: position 938,635 of record NW_026623252.1, read on the forward strand.
TGTCACACGGGTGAGCGGAGCGTGGGGAGCAGCAGCTCCAGCCCCCCTCGTGTCACACGGGTGAGCGGAGCTTGGGGAGCAGCAGCTCCAGCAGCACCAGGGATTCAACAGGGCTTTCCATGACGGGAAGGGCCCGGCCTGAGCCATCCCGCCGGCCACCACCGCCGCCTCAGCACGGCCAGGCCCGGGGGTATCCACGGACACCCACCGGGGCTCTGTGCCCAGGACAGCCCCGCAGGAGCTCGCCTGGGGCTGGGGTGTGCGGGCACCGGCCCGTTCCGCAGGGGAAGGCGGAGAAGTCTCCGCGAGGCGGCCGCCGGCAGCCCCCGCCCGCCGCCGCCCCTCGTGTCCCCGCCCCCGGTACCTTCCCGGCCGCCGCGCTCCATCCGCCCGCGGCGAGGCCGGGCCCGGGCTCGGGGAGCCGCGGCGGGTCCTGGGCGGGCCAGGGCCGGGGGGCGGCGCGGTGCAGCCGGGGACGCTTGGCCTTGCCCACCATGGCGGTRCTGAGCGGAAGGGGCCGGCTCGGGCCGCGCCGAGCCCTCACGGGCGGTGCCTTCCGGCTGCGCCCGCCCGGCGCCCGCCAGGCCCGCCTTGCCCCTTCACGGGCGGAGCTCGGCGATGTTCTCCGGCAGCCGCAGCCAGCCGGCCCCGGCCGTGCGCTCCGGAACGTGAGGGGACAGGTGCGATGGCAGCGCTGTGCCGCCAGCCTCTCCACGGGCAACCCGCGGGGCCTTCATTGCCCTCTGCTCAGCTGCAGCCTGCCATGGGTGATTGCTGAGAGCAGCTGAGGGTGTTTCGTGTGCTTGGGTTAAACACAACACTGTCAACACAGCTCTAAATCTGGTGTAAGAGCTGAGAGCTCCTGGTGGTGTCAGAAATGATATAACTTTCCTAAAGTCATTTTTAATTAGTTAATTACTCGTATGCGACACCCACCTTTTAAGTCTCTTCACAAGTCTCTTACTGTTACTTAGATCGTTAAATCACCAAAACCTTTAGTTGGTTAACCCTGACAAGCTTCAATAAACAGAGCCAAAGGGAGGTGAAGATTGGACGTCTGGGATCTTAAATTTATGGCACATCAGTGACATTTTAGTAATCAGAAGATACCAGAGATAAGGGCCTCGAGAGTTGGAGACTTCCTGCCTGAGAAAGAGATGATAAAAGGACTAAAGAATGTGGACCAAGTTAGCATGAAGAGCAAGAAATCAATAAGCAGTAGAGGATAGAATAGTAATTAATGAAGAGAAATATGTAATTTAGAACCAATTAACATTAATTTATATTATGCATTATATCTCATATGTTTTATATATATAATGTATAAATAAGAGAAAAAGGTGCTGTGGTCAATGTGGGACTTTGTCAGCCACGCACGCACCTCCTAGCCAGGAATAAAGCCTTACTCACTAACACTAAAAATACAGTTTTAGAGAGAGTCCTATTTAACCCAATGATTTTGGAGGTTTCTCAGTAACAGTAGCATCAGCAAGTGACCAGGCTGTCCCAGCAGCATATAAAACARTCTAAAACTTCCTGCCAGAAATTATACAATGAAAACAGTAAAAAATAGCCAGCAAGCCCCTAGGGAGCCCAAACACCTGCCAGACTGCAGTCATGAGCCCAGGTGGGCACTGCAACAAAGCAACCTAGCCTCAGCTACACCTTTCAACACACAGGAGGAGTGAATGAAAAGCTGCTTCTCCTCGCTTCAAGGTGAATAAAAAGCTCCAAGCCTGGACCCATAGTGTGTTTGATCTTAACAAGCCCTGACAGGTCCTCCCTGGTTAATGCATCTTTGYTTTCCACATTCTCTGCCCTCTCCATCCCCCTCCAGGCTGTGTTTCCCTGATATTGGGCCATAGAAGTGCACAGCTGGTGACGCTCCTCGTGGGTACCGAGGAAATGCAGGGAGAGGCCTTYGGGAAGGTGCTKAGAAAAATCACAGAATCATGGAATATGCTGAGCTGGAAGGGACCCATCAGGATYATYRAGTCTGMCTCGTGGCCCTACACAGGACACCCCAATAATCTCACCCTGTGACTCMGTGCAGTGTCCAAATGCACCTGAAGCTCTGGCAGCCTTGKGGCCATGACCATTCCCTGGGGAGCCTACTCAGTGCRCTWACACCCTCTGGGGAAAGAACCTTTTCGTGATATCCAGCCTAAACCTCCCCTGACGTGGGTCCCTGTCATTTCCTCAAGTCCTGTCACTGGTCACGAGAGTGAAGAAATCCATGTCTGCCCCTCTGCTTCCCCTCGGGAGGATGTTGAAGAMTGGGAATCACAAAATGGTTTGGGTTGAAAGGCACCTTAAAGATCATCTTGTCCCACTCTACCACCTCTAGATCAGGTTGCTCCAAGCCCAGTCCAGCSTGACATGGARCACTTCCAGAGATGGGGCATCCACAAGATTTAATGTTTATCAGGGACAGAAAGATTTAATGTTCATTGGGGGGAAAACTTCCCTTATCCTGCTGTAGGCTGGGTGAGCATAATTTAGGAGCAAAGGCCCAAAATGACAMCTCTGATTATCAAAATTAATGACTGGGGTAAAACCACTCTGAGAGTGCCCAGCTGGATGCCCAGCTTCCCACCCCAGCTGCTCAAGTGCATCCTGCACAAACCACAGCAGTCCTGCAGTTAGTGGTAGGGGGAATCAATCCACTCTAGTAAAAATAAAAAGAGGAACCAATAAAAATAAAGGCAATTAAAAYAGAAAGGGAATGTTTAACAGCTTAAAATGCTTACAAAACCGGCTGGGAAGCATATGTGCTGTGACCAAGCACTTCACCTGCAGCACTGAAGGCCAAACCTGCAGCAGAGCCTGAGGAACAGCTGGAAGGAACTGGGATATGGCAGCGAGTTCCAGCTTTGGTTGCAAGGACCCATGGTACACCCTCTCTGCTTCCAGCATTCCAACTCTGGAAGCTCACAGCTCTCCCACCCCCTTCCTACAACCTTGAGTCACTAGTAGCAAAGTGGTTGGACAACCCCATGAAATAACTGAGGAGAAAAGATCCRCTCATTAAGGGCTCAGTTTAAGCTTTGTATTGTTTTATGCAATACAAAAGGAAGATTACGGCAGTTCATCTCATTCAACCACACTTCCTCTCCCTACATCTGCAACCCACACCACTGGCAGGAAGCTCCACCACCCTTCCCAGCTTCACCTACCGCAGCTCACGCACTCCAGGCGCAGGGAGTGCCCTGCATCATCCAGCGCAGCCATCCAGCCTGGGTGAGCATCCCAGCTCCAACTGGCTCGCCCTCAGGCTCCATCCCCATCCTATCCTCTATCAGCTGCTGTGATGCTCCAGTCCCACTGCCAGCACYGCTGTGTTGCTTTCCTGCTACACCTGGCTCTGACAAAACCAAGCTGGGACTATGCTGTCTTCTTTAATAAAGGCACCAATCCACAGAACATCCATCAGGTCTTGGAAGTTTTCTGCTGGCACTGCAATCTCTTTTCTGGTTGCAAAAATTAACCCATAACTGTAACGCAGCAGTAGGTGAACAGCATCGGGGTCTTAGAACACCTCTGGTTGCCATGACCATGGCAGGGGGTTGAAGCAAGATGRTCTGTAATGTCCTTTTCAACACAAACTCTTCTGGGATTTCATGATKATGCAACAGGTGACTCGGCGTCAGCTTGCGTGGAAGGGGAACCTACAAAACAATCAACAAAGAGTCACATTAATTGTCCTTTAAAAAAACCCTACAATCCTGTATGTTTTCTAAATGACCTTTGTTTTACTGTGGTGCCCTGAAGAGGTTGAGAGAAAATTGCCAGGAGCCGGTTCCTCTCTAATGAGGGAAACGATGCTGCTGGGAGGAGTTATTGAAGCTGACACAAAAGCACTGGATGGCTGCTTAAAACCAATTCCCCACACAGCCYTGAGCTTTGCCAGAGTGAGGACAGCAACTGAATCCCCTGTCATGTGTGTAAGCCTGGCTACCCTGACACAAACATTTCAGAGCCCAAGCCATGGTCTGAGAGGAGCCAGCTCCCCATCTTCTCCACACGCAAGGGCTGCCAGTAGCTCCCAAATGAAGTGTTTTTTCCCACTCCTWGCTTTGTTTGCCCACAGGAGTTATGACTGGTCCCAGCAGTGCTGTGAAAGGTGAAAAGTTCATGTAAAGCGTGGGGGTTTGGGTGGGTTCCTTTCTCGGGTGCACTGGGAGGCTGCAAACCCCCGAGTATCCCAGAGAGCCCAGCCCCAGTCCCATTGGGCAGGATGCTGTGGGTTTGACTGGGTTGAGTGGGACTGGCTGGGGTTTTGGGGGAACGCCCTCCCATAGGCACCCCTCTTGACTTCCGCTTTCCCCCGCAAGTGTAAGACAGAAATAGGAAGGAAAGATTGGGGGATGTCACAGAGATCCTGATGCCCGGCTGCTTTCTCCAGACAAGCTTGAGAAGCTGAGACCATCCTCATCCCAGCCCAAGTACGGAACAGAGACAAGGACTGGAGCTCAGGCAAGTACAGCATCTCAATCTTTATGCTTCTGTTCCTCCTTTTTTGTGGGGAGGCAGCCAGGCAACAAGGGGTTTTGTAGCTCTGGTGTTTCAAGAGCATTTTTTTTATAATTCCTCATCTAACCTCTGGACACTTGCRTTCAGGGAGCTTCAGGGAGCTCGGCATGGCATCCCTCCCACAAGCGGGTCACTCTGTTCTGCCTTTGCAAAGGCAGCTTGCCTGGTCTGTAACAGGAGGAGGTTTTGCCTTTGTCTGGAACTGCAGGTGGTTATTGTGGGGAGGATGCCAGAACCCCCAAAACTCCCTCCCCTCACCACCCTGTGGGCTTGGAAAGCAGAGCAGAGAGAGTTCAGTGTRCTCATCCCACGCCCCCATGGCCCTGGGCAGGGTGGCATGGGCTGTGTGCTCACCTGCAGCATCAGGGCTGTGAACTGCCACATACCCCTCCTGTGATCCCTCCTCTTCCTCAGGGGATCTCTCCCACTGTCTGCTGCAGGATGCAGTGGGGAAGAGGGAAGTGGCATGGCAGGATGGCACGGGGGTGACAGGGATGGCTGCCTGGAGGGCTAAGCGCAGTGTCACCGCCAGGAGTGCCAGTGCACAGGGTGTCTTTGCAGCCCTGGGGATCTGGAGGAATAGCTGGGAGAGGCAGTGAGGGCCTCGCTCTTCTCCTCTCTCTGTGTGCTGCACACATCAAACACTCTGCGGATGTGCTCCCCCCATGGAGAGCAGGTCCTTTACAACATCTCCGTGGTTCTTGGATGCAGATGAAATGTAGGGCACACCCCAGGTGCCAGGGAAAGCAGCTTGGTCCCTGTTTTTGGTGCTTTTCCCAATGTCACAGCCACAGCTCCCAGCGTCCTGGCAGGTGAGAAGCAAAGCTGTGAACATGAGAAGTGACATCATGTCCTGTGGCCAGCACGGACCCTGCAACAGGGCTGCTGCAAGTTGTGGGAAGGGTCTAAAGGGCGCATTCTGCCATCTCAGCTGTCGCAGCTGTCACATCCTGCTTCACACAGCGGTTTTGTGCTTTTCTGGTGCTGCTCGGAGTGATCTCAGCAGGCTGCAGTGTGKTGTCCTCAGACTACCCCGGGCAGGACAGCCAAGGGGCAGCCCCTTCCCACCCAAGCAGGGCTCTGATCCCAGGAGACCCAGCATCACAAATGCCCTCCTTCTCTCCCTCCCAGGGCAGGGCAAGAGTCCCACAGACACCCGGAGCCAAGGGTTGCCACAGACAGGGACCAAGCACATGGGAGAGAGTTCACCCCATAAATCTGTCCTCTGCAGAGACCGGAGGCCTGTGGCAGCASCCTGCTCACCAGAGTCAGGCTGAAAACCTGTTTTGCCTTTCTCTGAAGGCTCTAAGCAGGCAAACAAAGGCAGAGCCCCATTTGTTCTCTTTGAAAGCCACCCTGCATCACGTTATGTGCACCGCCGCCCACACAGCAGGATGTAATTTCCCTCCATGGCATAGAGAAGTGTTGAACTTCTGCTGCTGCTCTCTTCACATATCAGGATGTGCTTCACATTCTTGTGACAAAGGCAAGAAACCACATAGGGGTGAAAAAGGCATCCAAATCCAGCCACAACRTGAATTCTACTTCACAGTATTTGATAGCAGCCAGCACGGGGAGTATGTTGAGAGTCCCACTGTATTTCTGGAGTTTGGGAGCTTTCTTTAATCCATTTTTAATTGGAATCTTGCTCTRTTTTACAAGATGAGCCTGTAAGCTGGAAACTCCAACCTCCAGCAAGAACAAGGTGCTCACACAGYTCTATCCCATCACCACCCCACTCTTTGGCATGGCAGCAGGAATTAAACRCTTGGAAACACCTGGCAGGTGGAATAGCAGGAGCTTATTAGTCCATGGATTTGGTCCTCACAGCATGTGTGGGAACTTCTGGCTTGTAGCAGAACTGGAGCCTAATTAGGCACTTTTGGGATGTCAGTCACTGAGTTCTACAGGAAACAAGGGCAGGAGCCACTTTTCTTTCCTGCCAGCTCCAACTCTGCTGGCAGAATCAGGAGGTAACAGGAATGTGTTGGGCCAGCTAAGCAGAGAGAGTGCATGTCACACAGATCAGGACCTTGCCGCTGTGACAGTAAATGATGGCCTTAAAATCTTACCAAGGGGGACTGGGRAGGTGGAGAAGGACTAGCAGAGGATCTCTCTGTTTACGAGGGCTCTGGCCACCCACCAAAGGATGGTCTTGTGCACCAAGAGGATGGGCAGAGTGAGCTCTTAGGCCATGTCACCCTGAGGGTTTAACCCGATGACCACAGGGGTGCCTCTTGTTGGCTGTGCAGCCATGTGGTGTTGGCTGGGAGCTCTGGATCCAGGGCAGGGTAGGCTTCCAGATGGCCCCTGCCATAATCAGTGGTGGCCACTACCCTGAGAGTCCTGCCACATCTCAAAGTCTATATCATAGCTGTGTAAACATTACCCACTGACCTACCTAGACCTTCTCTCTGCCCTTGGGAGGACACCAGACATCCTTTCAAGGCTAACCAGTGTCATCCTTAGCTGCTGTGTGTCTTACAGARGCTGATGAGCTAAGGCAGGACACCCAGATGCCTCAGAAGTGAATTTGAGCAGCTCAACATCCTAAACTGCCTCAGTGCCTTTTGAAGGTTTCTCTTGTTTTATCATTTCCACATCACTCTCAGCTGTTTATTCAGCAAGTTCTCAGGAAGGGGTGATGGCCGGAGCCAAGGAGTGGTTCTTACTCAGGGCAGTATCAGAGCTGTTTTGAAACTGATGATGGCTTGCAGACACTGTGTCTAATGTTGCTAAAAAGGGCAATGTCTGTAGTTCCTTGGTACTTTCTTATTCCTTTTTCTTCTTTTAACAAATTCCTCTTTTCTGACTTCCCCATGTTCCTCCATGTTGCAAGGCTTCTGTGCTGTCAGTGTTTGCTCCAGGSCTTTGCTTGGGTAAGGTGTGACACATGACAGCGTTAATGAATGTSATGTCAGCACAGGCTGCCCAGAGCAACTGCAGCTGCCCCATCCCCGGGGCACATCCCAGGTGGTTACAAGAATGCTTTTGGTCTTGCAGAAGATGCCTTGTGAATGCTGCCTCCAGCTGCCAGCAGTGACCTGGGTGCTGCTGCTGGTGACAACAGGTGAGCCTGACCTACCTTCCTCCCAGCACTTTTCATGGGCAGTGAAATTGTGGGGGGAACCCAAATGCTGCCCAACAGCAGCGGGAACATGACACTGAGAGGTGGGCAAGGGCCGTGTCCTTGCACTTTCTGGGATCTGGAGGTAACTCAAGCCAGCCCAGCTGAGGGACAGYAAGGCAGCTGAGAGCCCTGCCAGGGCCCCCAGCATGGGTTTGAGGGGCAAGCCAGGCTCAGGCCAGCATGGGTGCCTGCTCTTGGGTGTCTGAACATCCCTAAGTTCTCCCCACACGAACTCTATCTTTCCTCCTTTCCAGCCTTTGCCATGGAGTGTCCCCAGATGAAGGTGGGGACGTGCAARGACTGCATCCAGTCTGGTCCTGGCTGTGCCTGGTGCAAGAAGCTGGTAGGTCCATGTAGCCTAGTTGTCTAGTTGTCACCTCCAAAAGTCAGCTAACAGGCATCAGGACAGCCACCCTGCCTGCCTGGCTCTGCCTGACTGCGCTGTGGGAGTGTTTGATGTCCTACATGGAGGATGGCACCATGAGGGATCCAACAGCCATGACCTTTCCCCATCAATACCCACCAAAGATTTTCTTTTCTCCATCAATTCCCTGGAGACCTGGTTTGGGGGCTGGGTCATCTTATCAGATGCCTGTTCACCTCCTGCTCCTTTGATCTTTTTTCCCACTGGTGTTGCCACACAGAATTTCACTAAAGCCGGCGAGCCAGACTCCATCCGCTGCGACACCATCGAGCAGCTGGAGCAGAGGGGATGCCCACGCAGTGAGATTGAGTTTCCACGCAATGACATCAAAAGAACACAGGACCAGCCCCTAAGCAATGACATACAGCTGACTCCACAGGAGGTGCACCTGAAGCTGAGGATAGGTACGCTCTGCCTGGCGTCCCCAACACCCTCCTCGTGGACTGACAGCGATGCCCTTCCACTCATCCGCTGCAGCCTGCATTTCCCCCCTTTTCTTCTAAGAGTTAGGGTGGAGGGTGTCTGATGGCACAAGCTGGCACGACATGGCAGCTGATCCCGCCATCCCTGTCCCTCAGGCCAGCCTGCTGCGTTCGAGGTGAAGTTTCGCCGTGCCATGGGGTATCCCATTGATCTCTACTACCTCATGGACCTCTCCTACTCCATGCTGGATGACCTGGAGAAGGTGAAGAAGCTGGGAGGGGAGCTGCTCAGGGCACTGGAGAGCACCACCTCTTCTCGGCGCATCGGTGAGCCTGTCTCYGGTGTGGCACAGCTCTATTGGTGGTGGGATGAACCACAGGGCTGGAGGGGGATGCAGGAAGTGGCAGCAGATGTCCTCTGCCAGGCTGAAGGGTGTGGCAGGGCAAGGGACATGGGCATGTACACTGGAGCCAGCAGATTGTCCATGCCCTGTGCCCTGTGCCCTGCCCCTGAAACCTCGGTCTGGCTACCCTAGGGTTTGGCTCCTTTGTGGACAAGACGGTGCTGCCCTTTGTGAACACACACCCTGAGAAGCTGCAGAACCCCTGCCCCAACAAGGACAAGAATTGCCAGCCTCCCTTCGCCTTCAAGCACATCCTGTCACTGACCGATGACGCTAAGAAGTTTGAGAGCGAAGTGGGGAAGCAGTTCATCTCAGGGAACCTGGATGCCCCAGAGGGGGGGCTGGATGCCATGATGCAGGCAGCAGTGTGTGGGGTGAGTCCTGTGCCCACCCTGGAAGGTTGTGACCCACGCACTCAGGTGGCTCTGCCCCTCTCCAGGTGGGCTCTGGAAGCCAGTTCTGTGTAAGTTCTGATTTGGCAGYGGGGCAGGTCTCGCTGGAGAGTACAAGTACCCAGAGCCTTCTAACACTGATCTCTCCTAACCCACCTTCCCCGYGCCCCCTGCCCCATGCTGTGGCTGACACAAGAATTTGGAAAGGGCCACAGCTGCTGGCACTGTCCTGCAGCCCTGCTCAGGGACACGAGCCACTCTCTGTGCCACTTGCAGGACCTGATTGGCTGGCGCAACGTGACCCGCTTGCTGGTGTTTGCTACTGATGATGGCTTCCACTTCGCTGGGGATGGCAAGCTTGCGGGCATCCTGACCCCCAACGATGGCAAGTGCCACTTGGAGGACAACATGTACAAAAAAAGCAACGAGTTTGTAAGTACCTGGGGGCTGCTCAGCATCTCCAACACGCACTGCCTCACTCCCCCAGGCAGAAAAGACAATGTCATGTAAAAAAGCCTCTTACAGAGACTAAAGTATCACCATAATCACCATATTTTGTGYTGCCACACCCAAAGTGTCTACTCTTCTGCTGTGGGGGGAGGTTGTGCTGAGCGTGKTATCCCTCTTCCCACCCAGGACTATCCGTCTGTTGGCCAGCTGGTCCAAAAACTTGCTGAAAACAACATTCAGCCCATTTTTGCTGTCACCAGTAAGGTGGTGGATGTTTATAAGGTGAGGATACATCAGATGGTCCAGGTGCCTCCACCCCCTTCCCAGGAGGACAGACACAGCTGCTTGTGTCCTCCTGCTGCTGTCTCCTGCTCTGCTGTCCTGTGGTAGGAAGTGCTCACCTCTTGGCTCTCCACTGGCAGAAACTCAGTGAGTTGATCCCAAAGTCGGCGGTGGGAGAGCTGAATGAGGACTCCAGCAATATCATTGAGCTCATCCAGGTGGCCTACAATGTAAGTGCTGCATTTCCCACCTCTCCAGTGCAATCACCTGCACTTCCAGAACCACCCCAGGCAGCTGAGATCCTGACCAGGGGTGCTCCCTGCCCCTTTTTCCTGACCTGCAACTCCATACCTCCTTGGTCTAGTCTTCTCTTGAACCGATGGCACTTTCTTTAACTTTTTCCCACAGAACCTCTCCTCTCTGATCATCTTGGAYCATTCCACCTTGCCGGACACTCTGGATGTCAAATATGACTCCAAATGCAATAATGACAAGGACTCCATGGATGAAGCAAGAGGCATATGTGACAAAGTCAAGATCAATGATGAGGTATGTTCTCCTGTGCCAGGAGCACCCCACAGCTTGCATAGTTCCCGTTGCCCACCCAATRTAATGACAGGAACCCTGGTTGCTGTTCCAGGCTTTCTTTTTATATTAATTTAATGCCAAGATTGTCCAAGATGCTGTGGGATGGGGGAGATGCTCAATTGTGCTGGATGTGCATGTCCTCAGCCTAGGGCCGATATCACCCTCTGACAGCTGCATGTCTGGCCCTTCCCTGTCYTACTCTGCACTTTCTAGGTCACCTTCAAAGTGAAGGTCACAGCCAAGGCATGCATTCCAAACTATTCCTTCACCATCCGGCCGCTAGGCTTCACAGACACCCTCACTGTCCATGTGGCCAGCAACTGCGACTGCCACTGCAATGACAAGCCAGACCCAGCTGCTTGCAATGGGCAAGGCRTCATCGAATGTGGGATCTGCAGGTATGTACTATCCACCCAAAACACAATTTCAAATGCTGCCAGAGCTGGGGAGCTGCTGGGGAGAGGGATGCTGGGCCAAGCCAGGRCTGGGCTCTGTAGCTTTGCACAAATTTTTTTGTTCAGAGAGGTGCAGTCATGCATTCCCCTTGGAGCGGTCCCTTGTGTTCATGTAGGCAGGGGACACAGGCTGGCTTTGCTGTTGGTGGAAGTTATGCTGCTTTCCTAAGGGCCTCAATCCATCCAGCTATCCACCCATCCACCCCAGTATCAAATCATCCCCCTGTATACCCACAGAGCAGACACAGATTTCTGTAGAAATCTCTCAAAATCCCACTTCTTGGCTGCAGTTCACACAGGTCTTTTAGTGTAATTATTGCTTCATGACCCCTCAGTCACAAGGAAAGAAAAATTTCCTGGATTTCTTCAGGTAATAATCACATCTTCTTGGCAAGAGCTTAGAAATTATAAATATAACTGTAATTTCTTGCCACTTGTTGGGAATGCAACTGGGGGAAAAAGCACTATTTCTCCCAGTTTTGCTCCCAGTCAGCCACCCTGCTCCAGCATGGAGTTAGCACCAACACGCTGTCATTGGGTTTTGTTGAGGCTGTCCCAGATTTGCTCCACTTTTGTGGAGGTCTGGGCCCTGTGCGTGCCCCATGGCCACTGACCYGAGCTTGCTTCTCTCCTCTGGCGGCAGCTGCAATTCGAGATACACAGGGAAGAACTGTGAGTGCGACACCAAAGGCAAGAGCAGCAAGGAGCTGGAGCGCAGCTGCCGGAGGGACAACAGCTCAGTGATCTGCTCGGGGCAGGGGGACTGTGTGTGCGGGCAGTGCGTCTGCCACACCAGCAACACKCCTGGCAAGTACATCTACGGCACCTACTGCCAGTGCGACAACATGGGCTGCGAGTTCTTCAACGGCTCCCTCTGCGGYGGCACAGGTGATGCACCCAGGTTCTCCAACTGGCCACTGCTTAGAAGAGCTAGATGCCCAGGGAGATGCTGCTTTTTTGTGCCATCATCCCGGTGGGAGGGTTTGGGGCTGCTGGGTCCCACCACATSAGCCTGTAGGACCTCCCTGAGCACCCCATGGAGGGTGGCATGGTGAGCACAGAGGGGGTGATGCTCTCCAAGCACGGGCAGAGGGAGGGGCCCTGGCTGTCTGCAGAGTCTGAAAGGTCTTCCCCTGCAGCACGCGGGCAATGTGACTGTGGGAAGTGCAAGTGCCTGTCTGGATACGAGGGCAGCGCCTGCCAGTGCCAGCAATCGACGGCAGGCTGCCTCAACAGCCGAGGACACGAGTGCAGCCTCCGCGGGACCTGCCACTGCAACCACTGCCAGTGCCGCGGCAGGTACCAGCCGCCCCTCTGCCAGGAATGCCCGGGCTGCCCTTCACCCTGTGGCAATCACATGTGAGTAATGGGCACGGAGAGGGCACGGGGGTGGCGGGGATCCCTGATGTCCCAGGGAGGTGCAAGCGAGCCCTGTTTGTGCTGCGCAAAGCCCAGCTGTAGCCAAAGCCAGGTGAGAGGGTTTCATGTGTGAGCTGTGCTTCTTTGTTTGCAGCTCCTGTGTGGAGTGCAAGTTCTTCAACAGAGGCCCCTTTGAGAAGAACTGCTCCCAGGCCTGTCCCAACATCCATCTGTCCACCAACTCAACACAGGTCAGCAGCAAGGATAGGAAATGCAGGGAAAAGGATTCCCAGAACTGCTGGATGTCCTTCCRTATGATTCAGGAGGATGGYGAGGAGATTTACACCGTCATCGTCRATCCTGAGAGAGGTATCCCATCCCCGCCCCTCCTGCCCTGCCACAGGCAGGCTGCCAGCCTCACCACGGCAGCCTCGCTGCTTTGCCAGGGGCTGCAGCCTGACGCCATCTGTCTGTCCCCTAGAGTGCCCACAGCCTCCCGACATCCCACTGATCGTGGGCAGCACCGTTGCCGGCGTGTTCCTCATTGGTATCCTGGTCCTGCTCATCTGGCGGTTCTTGATGGAGCTGCTTGACCGTCGGGAATACCGCCGGTTTGAAAAGGAGAAGAGCAAAGCCAAGTGGAATGATGTAAGAGAGTCTGTCCAYGGTAGTGGGGTGTTCTGGGACTCTCAGATCCACGGGGAAGGGGACAGTAGGAGGGGACATCCTTTCCAGAGGCAGCCACGTAGACCTGAGCCCTCCCCATTGCTCATTTTCAGCCCAGCTGGATTTTGTCTTTTAGGGGGCTAAATATCCTGTGTAAATATCCTTCTTCCAATGCTGTCTGTGCTGTTGGCATTGAGATGGGTGGGATAGGTAAAGCCTTGCTGGAAATCCAACRCAGCCCAACACAAGCCTTTCCTTTCTCTCCCTCCAGGCTGATAACCCCCTCTTCAAGAGTGCCACCACCACTGTCGTCAACCCCAGGTTTAATGAATAAGGCAACACCTGGCAGCACTGGGACCCACTGTTAAATAAGGAAATGCCAAACTAAGGAAAGCTCAAATCAAGGAAATGTTGAACTAAGGCTCCCACCCCCTCTTCTTTAAGCTCATGGTWTCTTCCCTTCTTCCAAGAGGCTCCCCTCATGTCAGGTGCTGGCTGAGGGACTGCACCATGCCAGTCTCCTGGCCCACTGCTTGACTGCTGGATTAGTGGAACTGGGAAAAGGGAACACACACAACTTCAGGCCTCACCACAGGAACATGCAGTGGCTCCTGCCCCATCTCCTGATGATAACTTTGCTTTCTGTCAGGAGACTTTGACACCAAGCCCCAAAGCCAGCTGAGAGCACAGAGTGCTCCCAGTTTTGATTTTGAGCTGGGAATTCAAAACTGCCGTCTCTCATCTGCTCCAGCAGGATCTGCTCCCAGGCTGCTCCATGCCTTCCCCTGCTGCATTGATCTCCACCACTATGCAATGTTTTTCAAAGAACTCACTGCTGACTTGGGCATAAAGGGTCCAAGCAGCCACTCCACAAGCTGCAGTGATGTGATGGGCCCTGAGGTCTAGTGAGCACCTGTACCTTGAGATGAAGAGCAGCTGGAGAACATGCACTGAATCTTTTTTCCAAATCACCGACTGCTTCCTGACATTGCTCCCTGCTCACACCTACCTCAGGCAAAGTTCTTCTTGGGCTCCTGCGTGCTTGGTTTACCTCCACCATGCCTTGAAGTTCTCTGCACAGGAAGAAGCCACTGTTTGAWCTGTGAAACTTTGGTGCTGAGCACCTGGAAAATTCCCTGAAGGGTGAAGGTCAGGCACACTTCTTCCCCTGGGGCATGATCTTCTCCCTGCTCTGCAAGCATATCCAACATACCAAGAGCCAGCTGTGCAGAACACCTGGCAGTGTCTGGAGCATCTCCAGCTCAGCACTTATCCCAATCACACACAGCAGCCAGTTGCTCTTACATGGTGGGTCAGTGGCGCAGAGATACAATTCCTTATTTGCTTTAAGTTTGGGATTAATTTGCCTACAGTTGTATTGTGTKCCATCTTCATTTGCTTTCTGAAGGGGTTCAACATGAATAAAGATTGATACACAAGGTAAATACATCTGTCCTGCWAACAATTATGTACAAGGACAACAGCTAAAGGGTTCATTGGAGAAACTACAATCACCTTTTCATTGCTGCCACCATCTCTCATAGGTGCAGTGCTTGGGAAAGATCCCAGCTAGAGAAACAAACTGTTTTCTACACCATTTGCCATACATGCCCTGAATGGTTTGGCTCCCTTGCAAGCCAAAACCGACTCACTGAATAATGCAGAGCAGTTCTCATCCCTGCCCATGTGCTGGTAGCTGTGTGTAAACCACTTCCAACGAGATTGGCTGTGCCACATTGGATCAGGGATTAATTTGGGCCATTTTATTGTTCTTCAGTGGTGATTGTGAGGGTCTAGGGAAGGTAAGAAGAAGGCAAGTGTGTCTGATACTGCTCTGAGTACTATCCCAGGCTGCAGCTAATTTTGGCTTGAGGACTCTCTAAATGTTGGCTTGATTTTGAGAAGAGTAGAAATCTGCAGGCTGGGACACACTGGTCAGGTCACAGAATCATGGAATCATTAAGTCTGGAAACAATCTCTGAGATCATTGTGTCTAACCATTAATCCTGCCAGGTCCAACACTAAACCATAATCTCTAAGTGCCACATCTACACACCACATCTCTTGAGACCAAGTTGCCACAGTCACACACCTGAGCCCTGGAGAGGCTCTCTGGRCACTCTGTGCCTGATGGGCTCCTCTCACCTGGGAGAGGGAGACAGGCCAAACCGCTTCCAAGGGGCTGCAGGAGCTGCCAAAGCACATCCCAAGAGAAACAACACCCAACTGAGTCAACAGCCTTTGCTTTATGACAACAAGGAGCTCCCTGTACACTTAAGCCACTCGTGTGCCAAAGGAAAGGTTTCCAATATTCTTCAGATGATGGGACCAGCCCCACAAGTCTTCTAAGCAGAAATCCAAGTTCCGTGCCAGAYGTTTTATCAGCAGGTAGGTGCCACCCAGCCCTGCTGCCCCCATGACAAAGAGCCCTCGATTAATTACCTGCAAGTGCAAAGAGAAACCCCAACATCATCAGAGGCTGGCTGCTACCCTGCAGCAAACTGGCAATGTCCCACCACCAAATCTGCCCTCTGCAGCTGAGCAGCACTGGTGTGCAGGATGCTCCCAAGGCTCGTGGCGTTGGGAGGATGGGCACCCCCCTTGACCAACCTTTGTCTGCCATTTCCAGCGTTGAAGGGCCTCATGGTAGCGAATTCTGGTGAAGGTCACCTGGGAGGGTTGCAGGAGTATGTCACCACCCCAAAGCCAGGCAGGTGGAGCTCATGGCAGTGGGGAGTGACATGCTGGCTTACCATGGTGTACAGTGGGACGATGGTGGAAGGCATGAGGGTATGGAGAAAGTTGTCTACGTGCTTCCGGAAAATGAACCACGTTGAATTCACGTGCTCACGCATCTGCAACAGAGCAACAGCCACCGCCTTGCAAGGAGTTTTGGCAGAGCCCCCCTGTGCTTTGCTACCTCTCCCACTGCCTGTCCTGGARGTCATGCAGGGAGCAGCACCTCCTGAGCCCCAGTGACATTGCCAAGGAGCGCTGAGGCTAAAGCCTGCCAGGGTGAGACCCAGCCAGAGTCTTGCCAGGATGCTGYGTGCATCCTGACAGCAGCAGCGTGTGCACGGCCATGGAACCACAGGGCTCACCCACCTCCACGTAATTGTACATGGCTAAATCCGAAATGGCATGGTCGTCTGGCACCCGCAGTCTGGAGAACTCAGGGAGGCAGGCACCTGAGGGGAGACAGCAGCTCTTTACAGGCAGCTCCCTGCAGGGTATGCAGCTCCCTCAGCTGCAGAGGGACGTTCCTCTGCTCCTGCTCCTCCCCAGCCACCTCACTTACCAAGGTCATTGTGGAACTGGTCCATTAATTCATCAAAGACCAGACAATCTTCAAAGCCCTGGAAGGAATATTATGRGGTTAGTAGGCATAAAGAAACCACRCACTCAAGAGAAGTGCTCTCATGGATGCTTAGCTAATGGAGCTGTTTGGTCCCATTGACCGCAGCCTCAGAGCAGGAGTCTGACTCCAGGCCCCTCTGAGAGGGATCTTGAGCAAAACCCAGGGGATTGCCTTTCCCAGCTGCCTGGAACAGCCTCCCACACAGCYTCTGCTCCATGGGAAGGGGACATCATCACCCTGTCCCCTCCCCAGGAGGGAGGAGGAGCTCAACACCTGCCAGTGCAGAGATYAGGCTGTGGGACAGGCCAGCCATGAATTCTGTGGAGTTAAACACTGAAACCAGGACTTTGAGGCAAAAGGAGTGGGGACCCCACAACAGGGACAGCCTGAACTCACCGCATTCATGCCCTGTCCGTAGAAGGGCACAACAGCATGGGCAGCATCTCCCATCAGCACACACCGGGAAGAGAGGTGGTAGGAAGAGCACTTGACAGAGATCATGGCCTGGGCTGGCAGCAAAAAGTAATCGTGCTTCAGCTCTTGCCTTCAGGTAAAACAGAAGATTTTGTGGTGTGGGACCACAGGAGAGAAGAGCAAGCCATGCCATGTCCAAGCTCAGGAAGCCAGACCGCAGGCACCGTCAGCTTTGGGATGCAAACCCCAAACCTGTGCACTAGGCTATTTGTGCTGGGAAAAATGTGGAAGTCCATTTCCCTGCTGTGGACCAGATATTTTGTTTGCAGGTTTTAAGCTCTGCACATAACTTTGACCATTGGCATCTTGGTCCTCTTACTGTGAGCAGAGTTAAATGTTGGTCAGTGCAGGAAGGACATACCAGGGAATAGCTGAAGTTTTTCAGTTAATATGAAGTCCTGCAATAATTCATCTCAAGAGGAAAGGAAACTGCCTAACACAGCTGAGACTGTTGTTATCATCCAAGAAAAAGCCCACCCCATAATAGATAACTGTGTTGATGAGTGGAAAGGGGAGATGGAARCACTTACTCTCCGATGAGGGGAATAGCATCTGGGAAGTAGGTCTGGAAAAAACTCAGCACTTKCTCGCCTGTTGTGAGCTTCTCAAATTGCTCAAAGGGCATGAAGAGCGTGCAGGTGAAGGACTTGTCCTGTCAGCCAGGAAGGAAGGTCAGTAAGAAGCCCAGAGGGCAGAGAGAGCATGTGACACGTGGAGCAGCAGCTCAGTGCCCAGCCTGTCCCCCAGCAGTCACAGTGAGCCACTGGAACAGTGACAGGGTGGTGTTGGGTCACAGGTTGGACCCAATCTCAGAGGTCTTTTCCAACCAAATGGATTCTGTGATTCTGTTASTCTGTGACTCCTGACCCTCCCAATCCCTGCCACCACAGACAGTTCATCCCCACCAGCCCYGCCCTGTGCCCCAAGAGAACATGGCCTTGGCTTATCACCATGTTGGGCAGTGCAATCATCATGAAGGTGTTTCTTGGCCAGATATGGAGGTAGTTTGGCTCCATGGCAAACTGAAAGAGAAAGAAAATTGCCTTGTCTCCTTCCCCTGCCCTGTTCAGCTCTCCCAGCCCAGGCTCTGGCTCCCTTCCACACCAGCACAATAGCTCCCATGGGAGTACACAACTACAGGAGCCCTTTCTGGTCCCTGATGCTTCAGGGAGACACAGGGCAAGGGAAAGGGTAAGAAATATGGGTAAAAAATCTGATACTTTGCAATTGTTATCCTCATGGACATGTTCCCATACCCCCAGGCCCTCTCAGAGCCCTCTCAGAATTAACCCCACCACTCCACCAACAAGGCTCTCTAGGATTTTCATGTGCAGGTACCAACACCGGCCCCACTTTTGGAAAAGGAAGAGATCCATGACTTCTCTTAGGAAAGGCTTAATGCCTTGCCTGAACCCCAGGTAAGACATTAATTCTTCCAAAGCTGTTACAGCAGAGCAGTGAGAAGCAGGTGGGATGTGCAGCCTGCGAAGGTTGTAGCAGCCCCTGGGCCAGGCACACTCACATCTCCRTCCTTGGGAGGGATGGACAGCTCCATGTAGCCATGAGGAATGTACTCATGGCTGTAGTTGAAGCGTGTCTGTCTCAGGAACTGTTTTCTGACTGTGGAGAAGGCTCCATCACAGCCCACAATGAGATCGTAGGTCACTTCCAAGGTCTGCTGGTCTGATCTGGAAGCAAGAGAGTCCCTTGGGTCAATCTGATCTTTAAGGTCCCTTCCATRATTCTATGGCTAATCCTCCTGTAACTCCAGGCCAGCTCAGCACCACTGTGCCCAGAGGATTTTCCTTTTGCAAAATGTGTCACTCATCTTTGAGGCTGAGGGAAGATCGGCTCTTGATGCCTGGGAAGCTCAGCTTTAGGATAAATAATTATCCTGCATCAAAAGCATAACTCTGCCAGGTCTACTCAGCAATGCTGCAGGCACCTTTGGGACAACACTGCTGTTTTGCAGAGCCTGCAGCACCTGCCAGGTGGGTGGAGGAAGGACCAGAACTTCTGAGAAAGGCTGGGAAGCAAGGTCATGGAACTGCAGAGTGGTTTGGGTTGGAAGRGACCCTAAAGCTCAGCCTGTTCCACCCCCTGCCATGGGCAGAGAYGCAAGACCAGGGTRCTCAGAGCTTCATCCAGCCAGGCCTGGGACACTTCCAGGGATAGGGCACCACCAATTATCTGCCTTCCCTGATGAGCAATCTGTCCCTGAACCCAGTGCCATAGATACTGGCATGTTTATCCGCTGCACAGATCAGGAAGTGTGTGCCTGTTGTCAGGCTGGGGCTTAAACCTGAGTTGCTTAAACCTTTCTCAGCCTCCCCATGAACCCTGCCTCGATGTCTCTCCTTTCCAAAGCTRGTACAAGGTTTTGCCTTCACAGTAGTTTCAAAACTGAGATTGCTCAACTGTTTGAGGTTTTATGAATGATTAAGCAGAAGCCAGCTGACCACAGTGCTTGGTCCCAGGGATTACCTTTTWATGGCTAATGTCCCCAGTTCTGCATTGCACCCGAGGAGCTTATGTCCAAAGAACAGTTTAGTGTTGGAGTACTTCTCAGCAGCTGTGAAAAGAAAAGACAACTAAATGTAGGGGGGTTTACTGTGACTGCAAAATGTATTTCCAAGAGATCCCTAAATTATAGGGATTTTTGCCATTACAGCAAATAATTTGCTGTACTGAGTGTGGGCCAGCAGGCAGGGCACACTGGGACTGGTCAACTATGGCATAAACTGTTTGAAAAATGCAAGGAATCCTGCAAGGATTTCTTTATTCCCCACAATAACATGAGTCATTGACTACTTTTCACCATCACTCCACTGAAATTCAGGATGGGATGAGGTGCCTGCAGTCAGTGGGGAATTTGCRTAAATTTGGTCTAGTCTGATTACAYACTTGGGCCATAGAGCTCCAATTTCTWTTTGTACAATCAGGGGTCATGGAAAATGCCACAAACCGTGACAAGCCTGGGGAGGTGTCTCCTGCTTTAGCTGGGAAGCAGCACGGGTTTTCCTCTGCTAGTTCAGGTTTGGGTTTTCTGAGAGCTGGGTAAAGGAGCTTGGTACCCAAAGTCTTCTGGTCATGAGGCAAACCCTAAATCCCCAGCAAAATGCATGTYAGARGTATTTGCAAGCAGAAGTGACAACYGACCTGTCAGCAGCTCTTTGTTTAAGTTTGCTCTGTCCACAGAGAGAATGTACTGCAAGGCAAACAAACAGAAAGCTTTGCTGAAGGACACTCTGCACGGCCAGGCAGGAAACCCTCCCCTACACACAATCCCCTTCCCTCACTGTCTCCAGCCTCTCCCACACCCACGAGCCCCACACTGGCCATGACACAGAGACACAAATGTTAACAAAGACCCCATGTGCCCTGCAAAGTAACCCCAGTACCTGGTTCTTCTTCCCATAAGGGATGGAGTATTTTTTCCCTGAAGGTGTGTGTATCCTCCTCGCCCGCATGGGGATGCCTCTGGCCACAATCTGAAACAGAAGGGAGTACAACCTGGGCTTCTTGACAAAACTGTGTTTTTTTTAGTACAAGTTACAATCCCTCACCCAAGCACTTCACTCAAGGAAGAATGCAGGGCTCTTTCCTTGCACATTTCCAAATCACTGGGGAAAWTTTTAMAGRGCTGTCATGTCAATTTACTACAGTTTGCTTACAAGCTCATTCTCACAAAAATCAGAGGGAAATTATTTTTGGATAGAAGGGACATGAAAACTCCCAGAGTGCTGGAGAGGGCAGGGGATGACAGCCATGTGTGTTGTCAAAGCCCKGGCTCCTCTGCAGGGATCCAGGGGCCAGGAGATCCCAGCATTGSCAACAGCTGGATGTTAAACAGTAGCCAGCACCCTGCAGGAGAGTGTGGGCTCCCAGCCAAGCGTGCTGGGCAGATGGCAGCGTGGATGGACTTCAGGGGTCAGCCCAAAGATCAAGGTTTGGTGGGAAAATACAAATCTGGCYGTGTCAGTGGGGAAAACAGCTGCCTTTATTGCATCCTGCTTTATTGCATCAGCTCCTTCGGGAGTCCATTTACTGCCCTGTTTGCTCTCACCTCCAGGAGGGAGGGGAGCAAGCAGGGAGCTAAACACGGGAAGGTGTTTGGTCTCCCAGGGAAGCACCCAGTGCCAGGAGCAGAGCCCTGGGGTGGGGAGATCCCGCCGGGAAGCAGGGGAGAGCCAGGCTGCAGGCAGGCAGTGGAAGAGGTCTGGCTGGGACAGGGTGAGAGCATTCTAACCACAGAGACCCCCCCCTGCCAGCAGAATGTCCCAGGGTACCTGCTCCTCCATCCCCACGGCTCGGAGCGCCTGGCGTCCCCGGTGAGACAGGGCCAGGTTAATGCTTCGGCCACGGGCAAAGCTGGCCACTCGGATATCTGCGGGGGAAGAGCAACTGGTCATGGAGGCACTGGCAGCACAGCCTGTCAGGGGGACATCTCCCTGCAGCCACAGCAGCTGGGGCTGGGGGGCAGCCAGCCTGGATCCTCCCTGACACCTCCAGCCTGGAAG